>NC_081416.1:123944850-124244850 GCF_949786415.1 Peromyscus eremicus | reverse complement strand
AGATGTGCACATGACAACATTGCGTCTTGAGCCTGCCGAGCTTAAAAGGTGTACACTCTGAGGCAAGTCCCAGGAGGTTGCATGTCTGTATACTTGGAAACTAGGCAGAATCTAGAAGCTGTGGCTGACACCTGAGAAAACATGATTCTGTCGGGGCCTGGGTCAGATGATTAATGTACGTCTGGGTTTGGGATGTTCTGAGACAGCCAAGGGGCAGCCAGAACCCCGTGGCATGGCACACTCCATCCACTAGTTACTACACTACACATTAGTGACTGGAGTCTCCAGTTACTGTGCAGGAGAAGCCACCTTGGCTGAGTACTTCTTACTTCTTAGGAGGAAACAAAAGCGTTTTATTTACTCCACTTCACTAAAGATTATACAACTTGACACGCTAATATACTTTGGAAATTGCTAATATCCCTTGCAATTACTTACCCCAAAGTATTTAAAAGCAAAGAGAGCCCCCAGAAAGCTCATAAATAAATACCTCTGTGAGGGAATTAATTTCTAACTAATTATGAGAAATTACAATCAATTATTAAATATCATTCCAAATCACTCACAGAATCTTTTATTGTGAATAATTTCGGCAACTAATTGAGTGGAGGGAAATTCCTTTTCCCTCTGGGTGGAGCATATTGTTCCTTCTACAGTAGCTGGTGTCTGCAGGCTCCTTATGGAAGCAATGCTGTTCTCTTCTTCACAAATAGGGGTGTGTGTGTGTGTGTGTGTGTGTGTGTGTGTGTGTGTGTGTATGTGTGTATGTGTGCATACCCATGTGAGTGTGTGCACCCATGTGTGTGAGTGTGCCTGTGTGCGTGCACATGCATGTGTGGTCTCTCTATTCCCCACCTTCTTTTCAGAGTTCCTACAGAAGAGAGCCAGAAGGAGCTGAAGTGGGTGGGTATTGGCAGTAGGATTTTATCCTCAGGTGCTGTACTGGGGAACATGGAATATGGTGGCCACCCAAAATATATGGTCAACTCTGAATCCCCGGACCCCGTGACTGTGATTTTACTCAGAAACAGTATCTTGGCAGATGGAATTAAGGATCTTGAGATGAGATCATCTTGGATTCCTTGTGGACTCTAAGTCCAGTGACAGTGTCCTATGAGAGATGGAGGATGAGGTTACAATGATTCAGATGAGGGAACAGAATAGATAGCTGTCAGGGTGATACAGCTACTGGGACACCTGGGGCCCCCAGAAGCCAGCAGAAGCAGTAAGGAGGGTTCTCCTGGAGCTGCTGGGACAGCACTCAGAATCTCGCTTCTAGAACCATCTGTGGAGAATAACTGCTTGGCTTTAACCTCAGGTTGGTGGGGTCTGCTGCTGTCTAGCAGTCTTGTCAGCTCCATGGTGCCCCAGAGGAAAGGGCATGGCTGTCGGGACAGTGTAACAAGGATGGGTCTCACTTAGGTGGTCCCAAAAGAGGTGCTGAGAAAGATGGCCTGGTGGCAGTTCCTCCAGATGGCCTCTCAGTCACTGGGCTCCCGGATGTCAATGCTTTTTAGTCCTACACCCTTTTTCTCTCCCCATGAAGCATCTAGAACTACGGGGTAGAGTCACTCACTGTAGGGGGCAACTCCGTGCTTTGCGCTATATTGTATGTGGCTCTTCACCTTTCCTTCACCATACTGATGGCCTGGGGAAATCATCAAGCCTTTCTTCACATGGTCCTAGCTGCCTCATTCCCATCCCCCATTCCCTATCTTCCATTCAATGCTCTTTCAGCTTTGGTTGCAAATACCATATTCATGCAGGATGTGGCATGGCACCCCTGATAAACTCCGACTTATCCTTCAAAACGTATTGTTATAAGCCAGCCTTTTCCTGGTAACCCTCTTGGACCCCTTAGGAGATGAATGACTCCCTTCAGTACAATCTCCTTAGCTTCACCTATTTGCAAGACATAGTAACGTCTGGTGTGAACATCCTACTGTGTTGCCCTGTCTTTGCTTATTTTTGTGTCTTTCTGCCTAACGTGTCTATTTACGCCAGTAGCCTGGGCCACAGCTCAATGCCTGGAAATGAGCGTCTGATCTATCCGTCATGACTGCATCTGCGCCCGAAGTCCCAAGTGAGGAAGTTATCATTTCTCTTCGTGTCTACCACCCAAGGATGACTGCTGTCTGAGGGTGGTAGGACAGGACAAAAACTTCTCTGACTTAGATAGATGACTCTTGGTGGTTGACCAGATGTCGGGTCAGTTCTGTGTCTCTCAGCTATGGTTCTGCATTTTCATGGGGGTGGCGGTAGGGAGACAGACAGCCTTTCATTCTACAAGGGCCATGGGAGGCGGCAGACAAGGTGAAGGACTGTCACAGAATGGGGACAGAGGTACCAGGTAACGACAAATAAGAAGCAACTCTTTATGCCAGAGAAAGATGCCTGTGGCCTGCACTGCCGAGAAGCAGAGCTCCAGACTTGAACTGAGGACCGTAGAGGGCTTGATCACACACGCCACCTCCCTTTGCCCAAATGGCTGCATATCCATATGGTTCAGGTGGCTGGGCTTGCCCCAGGTTGTGATTTTTAATTGATCATTTACTAGATGAAACCTGTTTCCTCAGGAGGGAAGCATTTATTTCTCTCCTGACTTCTTTAGACAATAGAGAGCAGCAGGCTGGTGGCTCATGGTAAAGAAAGCCCGGCCTGCCTCTCTCTCTTGTCCTATAGGTGATGGCCGATAGATACCTGATCCTCAGAGAGAGCGTCTGGTTGTGTCTCCATTTGGATAAAGCTGGCTGGATGCTGTGCTTAATGCTTTCATTACTTCTATCAACAACAGCTGGCAGTGAAGAACCATTTATTACAACTTCAGCTCTGGAAGGGGGAAAAAAAAGACGAAGGTAGACATGATCTGTGAGTCTGCCCATGACAAGTCTAATAGTTTTGTTTTTGCACGGGCTGGGATGTAAACTTCACAAGAGCAAAATTGCAGTTATTACCTGAGAAGGGAAGTCTATTTATCTTCTAGAATGCACGAACTCTCTCCCTCAGGAATAGCCTGCAGACATTGGTTCTTAGAAGCAGGAAGTGGGGGCCTACAACTGCTCTTCCCCCCTCCCATCTCTGAGCTTTCAGGGGAACCCGCAGTCTCTGCCAGGACAGTACAGTTTCCCTTCTCAGTTACAGAGAAGCAAGTCCACAAGGGAAAAGTGCAAATTATTACACAATGGCCCGCAAACTTAGAGATAGCTAAATCTCACACAGGACAACGTCCTTGTAGCCTGTGGCATCCTCCTCCTCCCCTCATTCCTATTTCTTTCTTCTTTTTAAAACCTTTTCAAATTACGTGTGTGTGTGTGTGTGTGTGTGTGTGTGTGTGTATGTGTGGTGTGTGTATGTGTATGTGAGATGTGTGTGTGGTGTGTATGTATGTGTGTGTGTATGTATGTATGTGTGTGTGTGATATGTGTGTGATGTGTGTGTGAGATGTGTGTGTGTGTGTGTGTGTGTGTGTGTGTGATGTGTGTGTGTGGTGTGTGGTGTGTGTGATGTGTGATGTGTGTGTGTGTGGTGTGTGGTGTGTGTGTATGTGTGTGTGGTGTGTGTGTATGTGTGTGATGTGTGTGTGTGTGTGATGAGTGTGTGTGTGGTGTGTGTGGTGTGTGTGTGTGTGTGTGTGTGTGTGTGTGTGTGTGTGTGTAGGTCAGAGGACAACTTTCAGGAGTCCATTCTCTTTTTCCACCATGTGGGTTCTGGGGATTGAATCCAGACTGTCAGTCTTTGTGGAGTGTCTCTTTGATCACTATACCATCTCACTGGACCCTCCATCCCCTGTCCTTTTTTTTATTCATAGAAAAAATACCTACTATGATTGAGTTATTAGTGTTGTAGCTATCTGCCTGTCTTACCAGACTTCAACTGTGGGATTTTGCTCACTCATGTCTCCATTTCATAACAGTTTAACATAGCAGGTGTCCAATAAATAACCACTTGTTGAATTTGACGTTGAAATTGGTCCTGAGAAGCCTGGCATGGAGGAAGGAGCTGGCTGGTTTTGTATTCCTGAGGCAGATCACTGTGCTAGATATAAAACATCTTCCTGTTCCACTCAGGGACAGCAGGCACGGGAGGACTTTTGAACTCATATACTTGAAATCTATGCTAGTAGGTTTCTAAGAAACCAGGCTACACTGATAGCTTTGAAGGCAGTCTAGAGGCCAGCCTGCCTCCTGCCAACGCACACAGATACATGTGGGTCACGTCCCAAGTTCCTTTTGTCTAGCCGGCAGCACATTCTCCCGGTTAGAATGATAAGTGGGTTTGTAATGCTGAATTCTGGAGCATTTGAGGGTTCAAACCAAACACCTCTGTCTTCTACATTTATCTTGGAACATCCAAGTTCAGCAAGATGAAATCCTGTTAGCGAAGCCTGAACTCAATACTCTGTTTTGCTTTATGCAGGCAGAGAAGAAATTCTTCTTAGTGGTCTACCCTGTATGGCACACTCACCCCATCTGCTCATCTCCATTCCTCCGCATTCCTTACTCCTCTGGGAGCACTTGTCTTGTACCTTTGCAGAGGATAGACCATGTAGCTATGCAGAGGATAGACCATGAAAGGGTTCAGAGTGGGCTAATGTACTTTATCTAGCACTCAGGCTTAAGGGAACTTATGGAAGAAAATAGAAAGCCCAAACTTTGAAATTTTTATGGTTTCATAGAAGGAAGAGGAAGCAGCATGTATTATGGAGGTATTACACAAACTGGGCATCTGTGGGAAAATTATCTTACCTCTCCAATCTAGGTATTTACAGAAAGAAGGGATCTACTGGGAACACGCCAGGCTCTGAAGATCTAGAGTTCTTAAAGGATAGCTGTGTTTCCTACCACCTCCCAGGGTTCCAGCTGGTATAGCTGCATCCCCTCTGGTACTGCTCTCTCTCTCTCTCTCTCTCTCTCTCTCTCTCTCTCTCTCTCTCTCTCTCTCTCTCCTCTCTCTCTCTCTCTCTCTCTCTCTCTCTGTGTAGGCCAAAAGAGGATGCCAGATGTCTTCCTCAATTATTCTCATTATTATTATTATTATTATTATTATTTTAGTTTTTCAAGACAGGCTTTCTCTGTAGCTTTGGAGCCTGTCCTAGAACTTGTTTTGTAGATCAGACTGACATTGAACTCACAAAAAAATCTGCCTGCCCCGATTGCTAAGATTAAAGGCATATGCCACCACCGCCTGGCCTATCTTATTTTTTGAGACAGTGTCTCTCCCTGAACCTGGAGCTCCCCAGTTCATCTGGACTGTCTAGCCAGCTGCTCCAGACACCCACCTGTCTCTGCTTCCCAAGTGCTAGGATTCCAGGTGCACAGCTCTGTAACTGGCTTGAATTTTATTGCTCTTTAATGTGGGTTCTTCAGATTGAACACATCTCCTCATGCTTGTGCAGCAGCAGACATTCTCCCCACCGAGTTATCCTCCCAGCCCTGGTACTTACTGCCTACTTATGCGTGGCTAGAGGCAGGAACAGTAAACTCAGGACTGTGAGTACAACTGTCACATCCAAAGACCTCCAGTATTCACTAACTTACATTAGTAGGGGTGAGTGACGGAAATATTTTACTGTTTGGGATGGAGTATGGTCTTCCAAAAAGCATCATGGCTGGTATCTCATAGTTTTAGGTGGATTTGGTCCCTGGTGATGCTCCCCAGAAACTGGGCATTTTGCATGGCATCAGGCACACTCAGGAAGAAAGCATCTGCAGAGCTATGGACTCATGGAGGCTTGCAGTGGGGGCCTGCTCGGAAGTCTCTAGGTGGGGTCTCTAGGCTCCTCTTGGGCACAAGGTGTTCAAAGAAGTGAAGAATCCAGGCACTGATAATGGTAACATGTCATTCTGGCCCTAGTTCCTAGCTATCAGGGAGATCTTGCATAGACATTCTTGGTGCTGGGCTTCAACCCTGGCTCTGTGACTATCTGGCTAGGGACATGGCAAGGTCCCTTTAGGCTTCTGGCCTTTGCCTTCATGTCTGTACAATAAAGGAAACAGCTTAGCTATCCTCAGGGACAACCTCGATTTACATGTTCTGTGCTATGCAAGCCCAGCTGGACTACTGAGGGAGATTAGTTCTCTTCTGTCAATGTGCCCTTCAGGTGTCAGGACCCTTCTCTCATCTCCCAGACACTGCAGGTACATTTTTGGATTAAGTTGCTTCATCTTTCAACTCTTGAACTTTGCCCTCAGTCACCAATCTCTGATGCTATCAATACGTCCAGTGACAGCAGCAAGCATCCACTGAACGTCTTGATCATCTCAGAAGCTAGAGCCTTATATTCAGTAGTTCAAAGTTGCTGCTTTATCAATGTAATCGAATGGGTTACTAAGACCCAGACAGTGAATGTACTTGCCCGAAGCCCTACCTAGAAAACTCAGGGTTGAACCCAGGGCAACCCTGCCTGGTTTCCAAGACTCTGCTCAGTTCTCAGACTCAATCTGACAGTGCCTCCTCTAGTTCCCATGGAGACCTGGGCCTTGGGGGCAGGATCACCTTTCTCCAAAAGGGGGCATTTTCCCACAGTAGGACAGAGAGAAGTCTAGGACATGTGACTTTCTCTATTTCTGCCGTATTTGCATTTTAGTCAAAAGATACCCTTCATTTGAAGTGCCATATGGTTGAGGCCACTAGAGCTGCTGAAGCAATGATGTCAAGGATAGAGGGAACAGTTTCTCAAGCCAGTTATGCAAGGTCAAGATCGGACATACTTTACAGGCTGGGTCTGCTCAAAACTTAAAAAAAATGTGGAGAGTAAACAACAAAACTGAATGTTGTGGCATCTGGATGTTGTGGACCTCTCACTCCCAGCAGTATCAAAACGGGACACTGAGGAAGTAAAACAAGAACTTCAGTTTGAACAATAGCCTTTGTTCGTGTCAAGGGGCTTGCTTCTTACCTCCCTGCTCCTTAAGCTTGGGCTTTGAGACAGAGGTCAGAGCTATGGTGGACTCATCATTTTGTGGAGAACGGAGAATCAGAAGCAAGGTATCTGCAGTGAGTCTGGCTTTGTTGCCTTGCAAAAGCACCTGCCCAGTTCCCTGCACCAATCTCTGCACTAGCCAAGGACTGTCCCAAAGGCTTCCAGTCACACAATGTAAGAGTGCTCTTTCAGAATTTAGAGTGCACATCCACTAATTAGAGTTAACATTACTTAGTTGACTTCCTACATATTTTCAGATGTCTCAGCAGAGTTCTTGAATGCTTTCTCCTCATCTCAACCTCCCAGACAAGCCATCAACTACAACAAAATTGGATTAAAGCCCTAGCTTGCTCCAGGGGCTCCACTACTCAGCAAAAATGCAGGTTACAGGAAAGTTGGTGTTAGCTCAAGACCTACAAAGTGGGCGGGCTCTTTTCCAGAAGGTAACTTTTACCCACCTGTGTTTCCCATCTCTACAGCCTCTCTAGCCCCACGGACCGTTTCATGTCATCTCCCACTGACAGCTCCCCCTCAAAAGTGATTAAGGAAATGCAAAACCAAAGTGAAATGAAACAGATCTATTTGCTAAGTAAGAAGAGCACCACCCAGCAAAGAGGAGAGGCAGATTAATAGGTGCCTTACAGCAAAAACAAATGAACACAAAATCTAATTTACAAACCTATTAGATTTGCTATGTAAGCTGTTCACAGCTGATCTGATTGTACCTCTGCCTCCAGAATTCCTGCAAGACAAAGGAAATGCATTATTTATCAGTGCAGCTCTTCCTTGCAAAGCCCTCTTCAATCACCAGGAGACCCCTGAGCTCACCTGGGGGACCACAGAAAGATGACAACATCTGATTCTGGACTTTCAATAATGGGCCATGTCTTGGTCTTAGGCACAGCCCAGGAATTTTACGGGGATTTGGGTCTCTCAGATCCTCCCATCTCCCAACTGAATACTTCAAATTGAGACACCCATTTGAGATTGGTAATAGACTGCTTTGGAAACATCTCCCTTGGCTAATCCACACGACGATGTGATTCAGTCCAACATGGCATTTACACCAGCGTAACTCAGGTCATTCGCTCTCATCTCTTGCTTTCATTCATGGGTAGTGGGAGGTTGTTCCTCACATTCACTCTGAATTGAAGACACCAGAAATTCAACAGAGGCAAGAAGATACACCCAGTAGTGCCTCTAACCAAATGTGGCAACAGCTTATTTTCTAGTGGCAGGATGCATATTATTAATAGTGTTACTGTGTAGGGTGGAGGGGACAGGAGGCATGTGGGCAATGAATGAGATCCTTTGTTCTAGAGAACAGGCTTTTGCAAAGCTCAAGACTTTAGTCCCTTTCCTATTCAGCTGTCAGATTGGGTTGTTTGGCCATGCAGCATCATCCTATTTTGCTATTGTATTGACTGGGTAAAGCATGAATGTGTGCCCTTGGCTCCCCACTTTGTACTTGTGCTGTAGAAAAGTCATACGTAAGACTTAACTTTTTTTTTTTTCATTAACGCCCCCCCCCCCGATTTATAGGCTATGTGATTAAGAAAGTATTTTGGATTTTACTTATATTTTAAAGTTCTGCTGAGCCCTTCAGAGAAAGAGTTAGTATACAGCAAAGAAACAATTAATATCCCCAGGGAAGCCATGCATTTGGGGAAACTGTGTCATTAAAGGAGAATTCTTCGGGAAGCAGTTATGGCAAAGCAGCACACTGGATTTATACAGATATTACCATATGTGCATCTGCACACATATACACACATGCATATATATGTATGTATTTTTCTGATCTGTTGAAACGCAGTTTCAACGTTACTTACTGACAGTCAATAGTCTCCTCCTTCATAGCCAGATAATTGGAGGTGGTAAGAGGGCCTTTAGGATTTCTCCACCATCAAGTTTTGCCCCTCCAAGCCTAGTTCTTTATGACACAAAGTAACATCATACTTACTCTCATTTAATGTCTAGTATTTAATTAATTAATTTGGTTTTATAGTCTTTCCATTTTACTTGGAAGGCAGAACTCCTGACCTTCTGATTGGGACTCTGGTGACATTTCACAGGTCCTTGTTCTGAACCACAGCCCAGTTGACCCCAGGGGCTTCATTTGGTGTGGTGTCCATTCACACCCCTCACTCAGACCCCAGCCATCAAAGCAGCTCTCCTCTTGGGAGGGAAGAGCTGTTGGGCCAGATAGTAAGTCAAACATGGTATTTAAAAGTGCAGGAATAGTTCAAGACTAACAAAAGGTTAATGAAACAAAAGAGATTGTCTAGAAATACTGCATGTATAAGAGTTGATACATGATTTTTAAAAGCATTATCAAAGGGAAATTAAGTAAATGGTTTGGAATAGTTGGCTAACAATCTTGGAAGAAATAATTTGAGCACCTTACTGTGGATAGCAAAATGAACTTCAAATGAGTTTAACTGGTTGTCCTAATTTTCATGGTGTTGCTGTGATAAAACATTGACCCAAACCAACTAAGGTGGGAAAAGGGATTTATTTCTTCTCACAGCTCCCAGGTAAGTTGAGGAAAGTTGAGGCAGGAACTGAAGCAGAGGCCATGGAGGAACTCAGCCTACTGGCTTGCTTTCTGTAGCTTACTCAGCCTGCTTTCTTATATAACCCAGGACCACCTACCTGTCCAGGGGTAGCACTATGCGCAATGAACTGGGCTCTCCTGTCAATCATTAATCAAGAGATGTACCACAACCTTGCCCACAGGTCAATCTGATGGAGGGTCTTCTCAATGATATCCCCTCTTTCCTGGTGACTCTAGTTTGTATTAAGTTGGCAAAAACACTAACCAGCATGCTAATGCTCCCCAAACCAGTAATTCTTAAATCTCGATAACCAATTTCCTTTGTCATCTGTGAATACTATCATTTATTTAAACTTTAAAATAGACTTATGTTTAAAAATGTACCTTTGTCCTAAGCAAGACCATCCAAGAAACAGAGATATGATGTCAGAGCCACGTACTTATTTACAAAAACCACAAAACCATCACAAGGAAAGTATTTATCAGAGGAATCCCTCAATCATCCCACATCACCATGGGGAATAGTGGGGATACTTGCATCTCCCTCTGGGAAAGACCAAATAAAAGAGGAAAATGCTTAGAAGAAAATGCTAGCATGAAGTTGGGACAGTGTGTGGCAGGTGGGGTCCACCAGGAGTCGGAGCATGGAGCAGAGTGCTGGTGGACGTGATCTGAATATACTGTATCCATATATAAAAGTAACAGCTTATAAATAAAAAGTTAAAGAAATACAAGAAATGGGTTTAAAAAATGGCAGCATATTTATGAAGTGTTTGACGAGGGCCCGGGAGTATATGTGAAGCGCAAGAAGAGATAATAGATTCTGGAGAATGTTCCGCCTTCATCAGAATCTAAAATGCTGTTTATTCAAAAGGCAAACCCAGCTCATGGGGGCTTCCATGAAACTTACAGGGGCTCCAGGTGAGGACAATGCTGCATCGAATTTAATTCTGAAAAATCTTCATTCAACAAAATTTTTTGAGTAACATCGTAGCTAGGTTGCTGGCAAAGCTGAACACACAGTTCCTGTCCTCATGAAGAACAGTTTCAGAGACACCGCAAGGATTCTTCTTCTTTTCCCCCCTTTTCTTCTTAAGTTCCCAGTTTACCACTGACTTCATATACATACATATATACACATAAAAACAGAAATGATTCTTTGTGTTCATGGGTCCTACATCTGTGGGTTCAACCAATTTAGGATAAAAAGATACCTTAAAAATTTTATGTTAGTTGGGTGATGGTGGCACACATCTTTAATCCCAGCACTTCAGGGGCAGAGGCAAGTGGATCTGAGTTCAAGACCAGCCTGGTCTACACGGTGAGTTCTAGGACAGCCAGGGCTGTTACGCAGAGAAACCCTGTCTCAAAAAACCGAAAAATTGTTTTTTGTGTCTACTGAAGCTGAACAGACATTTTTCTTGTTGGTACCCAAACAGTATACCAAAGCACTTACATTGTATTAGAAATTAGCAGTAATGAGTCCAAAGTATATGAAAGGCTGTTCATAGGTCATAGGCAAATACTGCATCACTTTATATAAAGGACTCGTGCACTTGTGGAATTTGGTATCTGTGGGAGAGTCCTACAGTCAATTACCCACAATTACTGAAGACTGAGTGTATCCATCATGTCCATTGTGATGCCTTAAAATAGGTATATATTATGAAATGACTAAGATAATTCATATACCTGTTACCTCATATAGTTGTCTTTTTTGTTGTAAGAACATAGAAGATCAACCTAACAGCAATTTTCAAGTATACATTATTGTTGTTGTTATTATAATTATTTGAGCAAAGTCTTGCCATGTTACCCACGTAGGCTTGGATTTGTGATCCTTCTGCATCAGCCTCCTGAGTAGCTGGGACTATAGGTGTGAGACATTGTGCTTGACTAAATACAGTATTAGCTGTAGCTACTGTGCTACAAAATAGAACTTTAAAACTGCCTAACTGATCTTTGTGCCTTTAGACCAACATCTCCTTCCTCTGTCCCCAGCCCCCAACTGAAAGGTTTAAAGGGATCAATACTTGACCAACACTAGCTCCAAGCCTTTCTCCTTTTCTGCCTCAGGCCAGGTCCCAGAGAACATGGAATCCTTCAGACTTTACTGTCAAATATGAATACTTTCCCTGATCAATCCTTCTTCTAACTCAGGGCTCTCTATTGTTGACACGCTTGACATTCAGTCAGGACATCTCTTTGTCAGTGAGGCTAGGAGGGGCTGATATCTCTATGTTATAGTATCCTGGACTTTTTTTTTTTGAGACAGAGTTTCACTATGTAGCCCTGGCTGTCCTGGGACTCATTATGAAGACCACAGATATATGCCTGTGTCTGCCTCAGTCTCTTCTGGGATTAAAGGCATGCACCACCAAACCCAGCTGCACCCCTGACTTCTGTCTACTGCATTCTAACAGTAGACTTCTTCCTCATCTCAAAGGTGTGACCATCAAAAATGTCTCCACTAACTACCAGCACCCCCTGGAATGTGGTGCAGGGGCTTGCTGCTGGTCTAGAACCTGTGTTGTGACTATCATTTCAGGTTAGTGCCTCCCAGCACACTCAGTCAAGCAGATCATTCTTACCACACTTCCACGCTAACCCCCAAGCCCCACACCTGGTCTTCCCTCAGAGCTACCTGGGATTTCCATTCTCAGCCACTCTTTCCTTCTCTTTAGGGAACAGCTGCTTCTTTCTCAGCATCTTTTCCTAATCCGTCAGCTCACAATCTGACCCCTCCTCTGACAGCTGAGAGGCCAAGGTCTGAGTTTTTTGCTCCAGCTTCAGCTCCTTGCCTGGTCCCACTGCAGTGTATGTCCCTTAAGGATGAACAGTAACCTTGTATTTTATTTTCCATATTCTGGTGTTTGGACATTTGGGTCTTGCTCTCTGTCAAGGCTTGCATGGGCATATGCCCTTCAAGCATGTCAACCAATCATGACATAGCCCACATGCCACCACCTCATTGATGGAGTTCCCACTAGAGGTTATTATTCCTTTGCACAATAGCCCTAAGACCAGATATGAGAATACCAGGACCATAGTCTGTACCCCAGAGCCCATAGAAATCATTCAAACTAGCCCACTCACCATCCTCACCCATTGCCTTCTTACAGAAGCCACCCCAAAGGCTCTTGCCAATTTGTTTCTCTCACTCTGCTCCTGACCTGCCCTAGTCCTTTTTGTGTGCCCATCATGGTATGACATGTGTGCCCTCTCTCTGGGGGACTATTAACATGACAAGTTAAATAGGGTGAGGCCCTGTCCTGTTCAGGTCTGTAGCTCATAGAGTGCCTTGCCCCGGAGCTTAGTGAACTAAGTTAGACTTCAGTTCTGCACACCTGATCCTACACCTTCATTACACCCATTCAAGACACTTGTGTGGCCATAATCTCTAGGGCAAGGTGTCACTCACAGGGAGTCTGAAGGTATTCGGCTTTAGAAAGAAGCACACAGACCAATAAAGGGTTTGTTTTTGTTTCCTTTATGATTACATTTTGCCTCAAACGTTATTAAAAATAAACTAATGCTTGCTTAGTGAAGGGAGAGAACGTGATGATCAGGTGAAAAATTGCTAAAAATCAATCACAAAGTGAATTAGAAAACCACAGATGCTTAGACTACCAAAATCATTATCATCTTCATCATCAACAACACCACCCTCTCGAAAGCACTTTGCATACCATAAAACCTCATAACCAAGCCCTAATATCAGCAATAACAAGTGTCCGTTTGATCTTTCTACAATATTCTCAGCTAGAATGTTGACAAAGTTTGGCCACTTGAAAGTTTTACAGTTTAGAAAGTGTGTTCTCCCCGAGCAGAGTACACAGTAACTAGACAAGAAAGAGATGGCCTGTTAATCAAACACAACAAAACCACATGCAGTTGGATCCATTCTGGGGAAAACAACTAGTAAACACACAAAAAGGAATTTCTGCTCAACTTCTGCATGAGAACCCAATTATTTTAAAATATTTATTTATTTTTGAGACAGGGTCTCACACAGTCTAGGCTAGCCTTGAACTCACTATGTAGCCCAGGTTATCTTGAACTCTTCATCCTCTCACTTCTGCCTCTAGAGTGCTGGGATTATAGGTGTGCCCCACACATCCATTTCTGTAGTGCTAGTGATGGACCCCAGGGCTTCCTGCACGTTAGCAAATACTCTGCCCACTGAGCTGCAACCCCAGCCTGCAATTTATTAAATCGTGTTAACTGTTTTTTTTTTCAATAGACAAATCACAAATGTATACGTTAGTGAGGTACAATGTGCTATTCTAATATGTGAACATCAGGCTCCGTTGTTTATCCTCAAGGTCATGCCCAGTGTCTATCTGTGTTAGAATTTCCCACATTTGCAGTTCCTCACCAGAGAGCTGGGCTCGGAAAATGAACTTTCAGGCCCTGACAGCTTTAATTAAGAGTCTGGACCTAACTTAAACAGTTGATTAATCTTGAGAGTAGAAGATTAAACTGAAGAGTGATTCATGAATTTGTAGCTGCTTCACATTGTTGGGAGGATACTGAATGCCTTTTTCTAATTCACACATAAAACCTACTGAGCTCCTACCTGCTGACTCCTAGGGGTACACTAAGATATGGTCCTATGAGCATATGATAAGGAAAGAGGTGAGGGAGGGGAAAATCTGGAATTAGTCACATGAGCAGACCTGGGGTTCCTACTGAGGGTCAAGCAAGGGTTTTGATTTAAAGATGCCCTTTCCTCTGAATACCTAAAACTTACCATACTGAAAAATTTCAGCAACAGCATAAGGACATTAAAGCCCTAATGATGGTATCACCCATCACGATCCTCACAACATCTCCTCCCAAAGAGAAACTACATTCAATAAGCAATCCTCCTCACCATTCTCATAACTTTGATTCCATGGTCCATCTTTAACACCTTTATGGACCTGCCTATTCTAGATATTTCAGGTGGGTTGAACCACACAACACGTGGCTTCCTTGACTTCATGTCATGTTTTCAAAGTTTGTCCACCTATCAGTGTGCCAGGGAGATCTGATATTTGATGATTGAGTTCTGAGAGGCAGAACATCACAAAGATGCTCTTTGTAGGGGACAGTCCCACCCTCCATGTTGGTGTCCAGAGTTAAACACCTGTGTTTTAACTGATGACCTGCATGTGATGGCTCAGGAGCACCATTGCCCAGAATTTTTTGAATTAGTTGCCAAAAATTAGCTGCCTGTCTCCGTCTTCTGAAAGGCTGGATATCCTTGTTCAGATGAGCAAGGGACCCCAGACTGATTCAGCACAGGTCCTAAACATAAAGTTAGCAACCATAATTCCATTGCTTACTCTGAAGGGGAGGTGGTTCGTGAGTGCTTGCCTGGAGTTTTTGTGGTTTGGTTTGGGATGGTGCCTTAGTTAGGGTTTCTATGCCTGTGAAGAAACACCATGACCATGATAACTCTTATAAAAGGAGAACATTCAGTTGAAGTGGTGGCTTACAGTTTCAGAGGTTTAGTCCATCGTCATCATGGCAGGAAGCATGCAGGCGTGCAGGCGGACACGGTGCTGGAGGAGCTGCACAGGCAACAGGAAGTAGACTGTCTCACTGGGCATGGTTTGTGCACATATGAGACCTAAAACCCGCCTCCACAGTGACACGCTTCCTTAATGAGACCACATCTACTCCAACAAGGCTACAACTCCTAATAGTGCCACTCCCTTTGGGAGGCTTTTCTTTCAAACCACCACCGATGGTCACATCAAGAAGAGTGCTTCCATCCATGAGGGGAGACTTTGCTCTAAGTATCCCATCCCAGTAATCCCAGCCCAAGGCATCTTCAGTGATCACCATCGGAGAATCCTTTATGAAGGACTTGTATCTGTCTACAGGCTAGACTACAGTGATGTAACTGCTGGGATCATCAGGAGACAAGAAGTTCAAGGTCATCTGTCCCAAACTCCAAGATGTGGAAGCTCTCGTGTCTTTGCCCTTTACTACCTTAAAAGTGGGACTGGGGAGATAGATCAGTGGGTAAAGCTCTTGGCACACAGCCATAAGGATCTGAGTTCAGATCCCCAGAACACACATAGAGCCAGATACAGTACTGCACATCTGTAATTCCAGGGTTCCTGCAGAGAGATAGGAGGTAGAGACTGGAGGATGCCCAGAGCTTGCAGGCCAACTAGCCCAGCATAAAGAGCAGTGAACAAGGCACTCTGTCTCAAACAAGATGGAAGGCAAGGACCAACACCTGAGATGGTCCTTTGACCTTCACAGGTGCGCTGTGGTACAGGAGTGGCTTGACCCACGCTGTAGTTGGCTTTTCCAATCTCATTCCAAGTCACCTCCAAGGTTTTATATCCTCTAGGGTATGAGTCAGTTAAGTTTTCCTTTAAAGAGCCAGACAGTAAGTATTTTAGACTTTATGAGCCAAGAGGAAAAATTAAAGATATGCATACCCTTCAGAAATAAGAGAGAAAAATTTTCCACAAATGTTTTATTGATGATATTAGAAAATATAATAATCCAGTAGAATTTTTTTTTTACTCAAAAGATTCATCAGTCTGCTAATGAGAAGAATTTAATTGAGGAGGGGAGGATGGCTAAGGTTATGCTTAACTAAAAGTTATTGTTCCTGCCATTATTATGGGTATGTATGAATATTATGAATGTATGCCACATTCTCCTACACTCTTTCCCTGATCCTCTGAGGTCCTTTATTTTTCCTCTGTGAACTCATGTGCCACCTAAGTCTTTCTTCTGGAACTTAGGCTCTGCCCTTACGGTAGTGGGGAACTTTTCCTATGGGGAAGCAGGCTAAGAGAACAAGCTCTGAGATAAAATTCCAAGTGTCTGATTTCTCCATGAACTAGTCAGTAGCTGTTTGATCTTAGATTACCACTTGGCCTATCTAGAAGTTTCTATGTGCTTCCATGTCTGTAGTTTGAGTAATAGTATCTGGTTGGTGTGGTTGTTGAAAAGGTTACATGATCTAATGCAAACATCCAAAAAACACAGAGCACACTGCAAACCACTGACCATGAATGTCGTTCTTTTGACTGCTTTCCATTCTTAACCTAAGGACCACGTGGTGGTTTGAATAAGAATGGCCCCATAGCCTTGTCTATTTGGATACTTAATCATCAGGGGGTGGCACTACTTTGGAAGGATTAGGAAATGTGGCCTTGTTGGAGCAGGTGTGACCTTGTGACAGTGAGGATGGGCTTTGAGGTTTCAAAAGCCTAAGCCAGGCCCAGTGGCTTTCTCTTTTCCTACTGCCTGAAGATCCAGACGTAGAACTCTCAGCTGTGTCTCCAGCACCAAGTCTGCCTATGTGCTGCCACAAGGCTAATAGACTAAACCTCTGAAACTGTAAGCAAGCCTCAATTAAATGATTTCTTTTATAAGAGTTGCCTTGTTTATGGTGTCTCGTCACAGCAATAGAACAGTGACTAAGACAGAAATTGGTACCAGGGAGCTGGCCAGATTTGAGCTGCTTACTATAGAATGTTGGTGACTCCTATTTTAGGATGCAAGATGCTCCTTGTAGTCTAGGAGACATCATAGCTACATTTCTCCTTGAGGACTTCCTTATGCTTATAAGTGGCATTCACAGGTCTAACGTGGGTTCTGAACTCCAGCAAGGCCAGCTCATCACCAGTGTGGAGCCATCACCATCACACTGGAGTTGGCTGGTGGTCACTTCAGGATGTGGAGCGACAGCATGAGACATTCCCCCTAACAGCTTGAATTTCACAGGAAGCGACACAATTTGTTCTTGGTGTTGCCCTGCGGATGGGCAGTTTCTCTCCTTATTGATTCTCAGGCCAGGCCTAACAGCTGTACAATGTACTCCCCAGGATTTGAGCCTCCTTTTCTATACAGCAGGCCTTATTTTTGTAGTGGAGTGCTTAAACCCCGTAGACATGGAGGCTCCACAGGACACAGAAAAGTTGGAGATGTGCGTAGGTGTCAACCTTGACGGTGCTGAGTCGGTAACAGTTGAGGTCTCCAGCCCTGGGCTTCCGAGGGTGTAGCTGAAGCCAAAGGTTACCCAGCTCGGGGGGATGGCTGTCTTCTGTGCCCTTGAGCTCTCTCTGTTTCTCAGCACTTCCCTTGGCATCCCGTCTTCTATTTTAAATACTGGCTTGATCTCATTTGCTTTGATTTCCGCCAACTTTTTTCTTGTCAGTTTCCCTTGCTGTACAAAAAGGTACTATCTCACTCTTGGCTCTCCCCTCTGCCTAAGTTAAGAAAACATCCCTGAGAACCTAGAGCTTTGATTACGTTCCAGCCTATTTCCCTAGACTTTATATAAAAGTACTTATAGGCATCTGCACATCAAAAATGCAAGTAAACAAGCCTCTTGGACGCCAGCTTGTCACACCAGGCTTATTCTGGATCCTTCCTCTTCCTTACCTCTAACCCGGGGGGGGGGGGGGGACGACAGTGTGATTTATCACTCCAGCCAGAATGCTCTCAGAGTGAACGAAAGCGAAGACCTGAGAAGATGCATGAACTGGGGTTACCAATTCATGTCGGACTTGACCTCCAAATCATTAAAAGATACATATATTATACACAACTAACTAAAATAATGCTGCATCCTAAGGTCCTTCCAGTTCGCAGACCCAGATAACAAGGCACTTAAACTCCAAAAGTGTATGCATCTATGCTAATAAATGAGCTGGATCTGGTGAAAAGCAAGTAGAAAAGGCTTATAAAAAAAACATTTTATTTTTACTTACCCGTATGTGTGCTAGCATGCACATGAACGTGTGGGTGTCTACTCAGGCCAGAAGAGGGCATTGGATCCCCAAGAGCTGGAGTCACCTACTGTGGGTGCTGGGAACCAAACTCTGGTCCTCTGGTCCTCTATATAAATGCTCTTAACCAGTGGACCCTCTCTCTAGCCCCAACGGCTTTTAAATGTCAGGTGTTGTTGAGGTTTGACTATGAAGTCTCTTCCATGGGTTCATGTGTCCTATCATGTGGTCCCAAACTGTTATGGAAGGTGTGAAACCTTTTGGAGGATGTGGGTCACTGGAAGGAAGGCCTCGAAGTTTTACACTCTGCTTACTGTTTGGCTACAGGGAAGGCAATGTGACCAGCTGCCTCCTGCTCCTGCTCCCAAGCATTCCCCACCACGAAGGGTCGTAGCCCTCTAACTGTGAGTCAAAACAAACCCTACCTTCCTCAAGTTTCTTTTGTTGTATATTTAGTCACAGCAACAAGAGCAATCACCACAGTGTTCACGGCTACAAAGACTTTTCTGAGTTCATACATTCCCATTCTCTACAGGTCAGGGCCTTCCGCCCTACATTGCTGTTCCAGCCTCTTTGCAGCAAGGTGCTGTCTACACTCAGTTCCCAGTGCCCCCACCATAGACCATGGCCAAACATGGGTCTGGAGTCCTGCTCATGCCAGTATTTCCATAGGAAGCATACATCCCACATATCCAGTGTGTTCTAGGAAGGGCCGGAGAAGGAAGAGATGAGTCAAAACAGTTGCAGGTGTCCTTCTCCTCCAGAGAAGGCTCAGCTTCCTGGAGCAGGGCTTGGGGAGGAAGGATGGAGAACTCAGACATACTCCCATGTTCTTCCACCTGCATCCACCAGGCATGCTCCGGGTCTAGGGCTCTGTGTTAGCTCTGCCTTCACCCTGCGGTGTTTGCTCCAGGGAGACCCCCAGGGAACACTTCCCCCTTTTCAAATCTTTGTGCAAATGTCATCTGTGTAGCCAGGCCTTTCCTGACCACCATTTAAAATAGCATCTACTTTCCCCTGTACTCTCCCTGCGGTTCGCCTCACTCTCCATTACTTTAATCTTTTAATCACCACACTCACTTATTAAAGGTGCCGTCTTTCACTACAGCGTTAGCTCCACGATGGAGGCATGCTTGCCTTAATATTGCCACCCTCAGTGGGGTTGGGTACATTGCCTCCAGGGTTCAATTAATATTCGTTAATAGAAGGACTCAACCTCTCACCTTTCTCGTGTTACAACAGAGGAACCAGCTGTCTCCTTATCCAAAGCCAGTGCCTCTACCTGTGTTCTGGATCAAATCCCTTCTGCCTTGAGGCTCTCTATCCACCGTGTCTTCTCTCTTCCATGAACTCAACAATTCCCACGAGCTGCATGATTTGATCTGTATCATGGAGCTGTCGTAAGTCAGGCTCAGTTCCACAAATCTTCCCTTACTTCACTGTTGCCTTACTAGAGCCCTCGAGGGAGGAACAAACATCCAACAGAAGAGGAAGTGGAGGTAGAGAGAAGGTGAAAATGTGATCAGAGCCACACAGGAAGTGATGACCTCGGGATCTGAACTCAGAAAACTGGTAGAAGAGCCCAGCCCTGAATTACCACCCATACTTCAGGCTCGCTCACACCCACCCACTATCACTTATATATATATTCACTTAACCTTGCCTTAATCTTTGGTAGCTCTTAATTCCATGCTCCCCTCAGCCATCACTTTCTTCCCATCACTTTGCAAATGTTCTCAGTCTCCTCTATATTAGCCATCTCTTCCTCTCCACCCATTCTCTCTGTGTCCCACTCTGCTCTGCCTTATTTCTATTTGAGAATTCTTGTAGGACCACCTTGCAACAGCATTTCTCAGTCATTATCTGTCTCAGTGTGCATTTTATTGCAGTGACAAACACCATGATCCAAGGCAACTTGGGGAGGAAAGCAATTACTTGGCTCTTAGTTACTAGTCCACCATGAAGGAAGTCAGGGCAGGAACTCAAGGCAGGAACCTGGAGGCAGGAACTGAAGCAGAGGCCATGGAAGAGTGCTGCTTACTGGCTTGTTCCCCGTGGCTTGATCTCATATACAACCCAGGACTACCTACCCAGGGGTGGCACCACCCATAGTGGGCGGGGCTCTTGCACATCAATTATTAATCAAGAAAATGCCCCATAGAAGCTGATGGAGATAGCTCAGTTGAGCTTCCTCTTCCCAGGTAACTCTAGCTTGTGTCAAGTTGAGAAAAACTGACCAGCATGCCATCTTACTCAGCCTCCAGCAGTACTTGCCAGTGGGAGCTACTTCTCTCTTCCAGGATAGAATATTGTGGGTTTCCTGGGTGTAGTCCTAACCCTCTGTCTGGTTCACTGGGTAGCCCTGAACAGACCTTCTCTCCCTTAGAAGACACATGAAAAATGTCATCCATTGGCATCCTGGAGGAAGCTTGCTGTCAGGAAGAGATTATTGCAAGTAAAGGGGTTCACAGGGCGTCTTCATCAGTCCTTCTGGTGCAGAGATGTGGTATTTTAGATTGTTTCCTTTCAACGACTTAAGGTTCTACCCCCAATGGTGTAAAATCCCCTCTTGATACTTCTTGGTGCCCAGGTAGATGGTGTCCAGGCAGATGGTGTCCAAATTCTTAAAATTTCAGTTTTTCTTTATATTCACACCCAAGCAGATTTTGCTGAGAATTACCTATCATTTTTTTTCTACAAAATTTAGATCTTCAACATTTCCAAATACAAAAACATTGTCAAAAGAGTGCATAGGTATGCATATTCTTCCCTTCAGAATAAGTGGTCTCCTTCCCACTACCAAAGTTCACTCCCCAAGAGCCATGTCTTCATTATTCTGGGTGACAGTTCTTGTCCCACTTAGCCATGTAGACAAAATGCTGCCTAGAGGGATATGAAGATTCCAAAAGCCATTAAAAATAGTCATGGTTTCATGTGTGGAGTCTTACCGTATGCCAGACACAGTACTGGAAATATGGTACATTCACTTTCTTATTTCTCACTGTTTTAAGAGTTAGGCTGTCCAAGGCTCAAAAAGTCTCCAGGATTTGCCCAGGATCACCCAATGAATAACCCCAGAGCATGGGGTTTCAGGATGTCACTCATGTGAGGCCAGATTTCATGTATCTGTGAGAAGGTGTCTTGTACCTCCCCTTTACTGGCTGCAGGCAAGAATTGAGTGTGCAGTCACAGGTGTGCCAGCGAATTCAGAGGAAGCAAAGGTTATTTCACAAACAGTACTGGAATAGCTGAGCAGACAGTTCAGGAAACTATTCAAGTCAGACTTCCTGCTTGCATCACTCTGAGCAGATAAAGTGTGGTCCAGTCATTGGAGGCTGTGCTTGGAAACGGTTTGCTATGAAAACATACTCGTCTATGACCCAGGCGCTTTGCATCCATTATTGACAGTCCTTCCGCTTCAGACTCTGCCTTAACCTTGGCTGTCATTCCCCTCTCTTTTATTGTAGTAGAAACGTTCTACTGCAGAACCCTAGCCAGAGAGTTGGCAGCCCTGAAAACTCATTTCATTCATGTCATAGGGTGTGGATAAACCCACGCTCTTTAGAGAGGAGCAGAGCGCCCGTCCGACGTGCCAAACTTTGCTCTTGAACCTGCCTGGCGGCGACTTGAAAGGCCTCCGTGTTCAACCAGGCTTTCTTCTTTTTCTTTTGTTCCTTTCTTGATGGCCTTGCATTCAGACGAAGGAGCGTTCCCTATTAACGTCAGCTGCTGCCTTTTCATGACAGAATTTCTAGAGGACACACGGGAAGGGAAGACTTTGAAGGTGCTTTTCTTCTGGGTGTTTGATGTGTCTCCTTCTGACCCTGCCTGGTCCTAGGACAATGGCCGTTCTGACTTTCTCAGCAGCAATGCTGGTCACCTCTCAGGAAGCCTCACTGTTAGATGGAAGGAGGTACGGTGAGACCACTGGATAGGGGCCTGGAGCTCTAGCTCCCCATGGGTTCTGCTCTTACAGCCCTGAATCTTTCTTGGTCTGGATATCCTCTTTGTAAGTCGGATCTTGTAGGGTTCAAATAGAAGCCCATGTGAACGTTTGTTGCAGTGTTATTGAAGGTGATGGCCACCATCCTTCAGAACAGAATAAACCAGCTATTGCTTTCTGAGCTTAAGAAGTCTCTTAGGACAACTGTGTTTTCACTGTGCAACCCATTAGGGTACCATTGGAAGCCATGAAGGAAGGAAGAGACAGAGTTAGCTGTAGCATGACCATGCTTTCTAATGCTCCATAGCCTCCTCAGATGTGGAGCTGGGGTCTATCCCAAAGGAGGGCTGCTGGAGATTATTTTCATTTCTTCACATAGGAGACACATCTGAATGCCACATGCCCATAGTTCATGGGACTGTGCAGGACAGAACCCTTGTGTAGAGAGGCCTGCTCCATCTTTGAGCAGGTACAGACACGTGTTGGGCACAAGCCAAGTGTAATGGCTGGTGCTGTCAACTCAGTGGAATCTAGAATGACCTGGGTGAAGGGCCTTTGGTTGTGCCTATGCGGGGCTATCTTGAAGTGAGAAGACCTGCTGACGGTGAGTGGTATCATTCCCTGACTGGGATTCTGGACTGTATAAATGGAGAAAGGGGACTGAGCTGAAGTTTGCATCCATTGGTCTCCTTTGACTATCAGGGTAATATGATCAACTGTCTGAAACTCCCGTGGCCTTGATTTCCCAGTCGTGGTAGACAGCACCTTCAATGTGAGCTGAAACAAACTCCTCCCCGAAATTACTTTTGTAAGAGAATTTAACCACAGCAATGGAGAAAAAGAAATGAAGATATCAAGTCTTTGTTGTCTGCACTGCCCATGAACCAAGTCAGACTCTGATGCATCTCAGGGACCAGCTTCATCTTGTGGCAACACTTCCTCTGGTTTTCCCAGGAAACTTCTTTCCCCTCATTTGTTTCCAGTCCTGCCTTGATATTAGGGTTGCTCATCCTTAGCATGGCCCATGTACTAACCTCCAACTTTCCTCTGTCTGCCTCTAGGCAACTGCACTCTGCTGTCTGACTTGTAGATCTTCATGGTAGGTGTAACAGTTACTGGAAGCCTCACTGGGGTTAGTACTTCTGGGTCAAAGCTGGAACAGCTACCCACTACACATGGCTGCTTCCTATCCATGCCTTACATCTAACTTATCCATGCCTTCTTACATCTAATAGACCTCTCCCACAGGGAAGGACAACCCCTGCCTAGTTCATTCAAAAACAGGGCAGTGTCTACAGCTCCCCCATCTCTCCCTATGGTGCTTCCCCTTCCAAGTTCCATCACCTTTGGATTTTAGCTCACCCCTAAATGACAGGAGCTGCTAGTGCCCCCATCATTGTGACATACACCACTCCCAGGTGCACAGCCTGCCATGTCCTTCCCAGGGAGGGCATGATTTCTACACTGCAGAGCCCAGCAGCTTCTCTGCCTCCTGTAAACTCCTCAGGATTCCTTCATGGGTACCACTAGCTTTCAACATCAGATTTCTTACTACAAGATCCTTTCTCAGCTGCCCCTCTGCCCTGGTCTTCTACTTTCCATGCCTTCTAACTCTGCCAGGCAATGCAAGAGTGTCCTGGAATGTGTGAATTGGATCACATGGTTGTACCGTTGAATGTCAAGTTCTCTCCCAGGAATGCCTTATTCTATTTGTGTGTGTGTGTGTGTGTGTGTGTGTGTGTACTGAATTTAACATTTATAAATGGCCAGCTTCAGATCATAACTAGTCTAAATATGCATTTGGGGACTCGTATTATGTTGAACCTTCTTTTTTTTTCTTATGGTAGGATCTCTCGTAGCCCAGGTTGTTTCAGGCTTTCCAAGGCTCTGGGAGGCACTGGTCTTGAAGAAGCCTTCTGCCTTAGGGTCCTCCTGACTACTCCTGACTGCCTCGTGGGAAGTCACCAGCATGCTCCAAGTATAAAGCAGGAATTCCAGCCATGTTGGTTTAGAGACCAGAAAGCAGCTTTACACAAGAAATGTCACTGTAGCTCACAACAGGTAGGGGTTGGTTGGGATTAGCTCAGAAAGGACAGGAGCCTCCAAGGTTATGACCAAGTGGATGTTAGTAGCATGTGTCTGACTTCACTTTGATGATTAAGAAGAGCCAAAAATAAAAAAAAAAAAATCACAGAGCTACTATATTGCCATGGGTGGATGGGCTTCCTTACAAATTCTATCTCCATGGACTGCCGGACCTTTACTTTGGATGCTTCCAGCACCTTCTGGCAGGAAGCTCGGTTCAATTTTAAACACCCACACTGAGAGCGACGAAGATGTAACAAACAGCTACACACACACACACACACACACACACACACACACACACACACACACCTTACTTTCCCTGCTGCCCTGAGAATCAGTCAGTTCAGATTTCATGGTTTGTTGGGGAAGGGACAGGCACAGACACTGGGCAGGGACCTGTTAGTCCCCAGGGCTTGCTTGGGCTGGTGATTCTGGAGAGCATCACGGGACTCAAGGTGTTGTTGAACGTTTTACATGAAGGAGCTGCCTCAGAACTTCATTCTCTTCTCACATCTCCTGTCATTGATTACTGTAGGGAATTTCAGAAAAGATGGTTGGGGTGAAGCCGAGGAGGTGGGGAGGCCTGCCGTTCTTTGGGTCTGGTATCATCCAGAGGCAAAGAGAACTCTCATCCCATCAACTTCTCCACTTGATCACATCACACTGCAATTGGGTGGAGGTTTTTAGCCCTGCTTTATTGAACAGATTGTGTGCTCTTTGGAGACATCTGGTCACAAGAGGGGCTTGACACAGGCACACTGGGACCCAACAGTGCTTTCTACAGATGAAGGGAGAGGGGACAGAGACTCCTACTTCTTGGCTGGGGGGATGGGAACCTGCCTGTTTTTTCAACAAAAGTGCTTTTGATATGATAATGTGAAAGTAAGAGTTTGCAGAAAACCCCCATATATCCACAAGTCAGCCATCCATCCATCCATCCATCATCCACTCATCCATCATCCATCCATCCAGCTAGCCATCCAACCAACTATCCATCCATCCATCCATCCATCCATCCATCCATCCATCCATCCATCTATCCATCCATCCAACCAGTTAGACAACCAACTAACTAGCCAGCCAGCCAGCCAGTCAGCCAACCAACCAGCCAACCAGCCAACCAGCCAACCAGCCAACCAGCCAACCAACCAACCAACCAACCAACCAACCAACCAGCCAGCCAGCCAGCCAACCAACCAACCAACCAACCAACCAACCAACCAACCAACCAGCCAACCAGTCAGCCAGTCAGCCAGCCAACCAACCAACCAACCAACTAAAAACCTCACAAGTTTGGTGTGATTCCTAGTGCCACCTTTAGTAGAGAATGCAAGTCCACATTTTTTTCCATTCTTTGAAACAGGTACCACCAACTTGGCATGTACTGCTCTTACACTTTTGTTTTTATTATTATTGTTCTTATTGAAACTCTTCTGAGGTGAGAAGGTCATAGCCAAGTTTCTCTGTTTTACTTTTTTTTGTTGTTCCAATTAGTATGAATTCCATATAGCTGAGTACCTATATGACAGGCATTGGGGTAGACTCTATGGTCATGGTGAGCATGCATGTATAGAGTGTCTAGTTGCAAGGTACACACACACACACACACACACAGACACACACAGACACACACATACACACACACTCAAGCAAACATCCTCCTGGCCCTAGGCATGGAACTGTAATTACCTACCCATGTCTTGGGTGCTACTGAGAACACACATAAGAAGCAGGAATGGGGACACTTTAGTTAAGTGTGTGTTTAGTAGTAGACTGGGAGGGAATGTTTTCTACAGGACTAGGAGAACCAGACTCAAAATGCACCCTGGGAAAGAGTCGCAGAAAAGGAATCGCAAAGGTTATTACCTAAAAGCACAGTCCAGCCTCGTGGCTTAGTACATTCCAGTCTTCCCTTCTGTAGGCCACGTGGTGTTTCTGTGCCCTTCTCACACCAGGACAAGGTCACTGCATCCTCATCCCCGTCCCCTCTCCCTCTCTGCTGTTTAGTTCCCTTTCACTTCAAGGTTGTGGCTCCAGCATGGAGCCTCTTTTGCTTTCTTTCTCTTCCCTCATGACTTCATGTTTAGACTTTGAAAACAGTGTGTGTGTGTATGTGTGTGTGTGTGTGTGTGTGTGTGTGTGTGTGTGTGTGTGTGTGTACAGAGGACAGGCATGGTATTGCTTCTAGATTTTCACCTTTACTCAGGGACTTCTGCTGCTCACCACTGCCTGCAGCATGCTAAGGGCCTTCCAAGATCCCAGGGTCCGTCTCCCATCATGTCGTGCCCCCCCCCCCCACAATTGCGCAGTAGGAGAGCTGGGGCTGCAGCCTCCCGCTGCCAAGCCTCATGTGATGTTCTAGTTTCACTCTGTTGCTATAATAAGCACCATGACCAAAGGCACCATGAGCAGGAAAGGGTTTATTTGGCTTACACTTCTGGGACACAGTCCATCACTGAGGGAAGTCAGGATAGGAACTCAAAGTAGAAGCATGGAGGAACGCTACTTGCTGGTTTGCTGGTTAACTTTCTGGCTCACTCACAGGCTCATGAGTAGTTAGCTTTTTTTTTTTTTTTTTTTTTTACACAGCCTAGGATCACCTGCTCGAGGAATGATGTGAGTGACAGTGGGCCTGGCCCTCCTATATTAATTAACAATCAATGCCACCCCTCCCCCCACCCAGACATGCCCACATGTAGCTCGAATCCTAATTGGTCTTAACAATAAAAACCTGGAGCCAGATATTGGGGTTAAATGCTGAGAGATCAGAGAAAAAGGAACAAGCCCCTCACCTCTTACCTCGCCAACTCCTCAGCCTGAAAGAGGCCGAGCTCCTGTCTCGGCCCCTCCTTATCACTTCCCGTTTCCTCCTCCAGAGTGCTGGGAATAAAGGTGTGCCACCGCTGCCTGGCCTCTATGGTTAACTAGTGGCTAGCTCTGCCCTCTGATCTCCAGGCAAGCTTTATTTGTTAGAGCACAAATAAAATTTCACCACATCCAGAGGCCAATCTAACCTAAAAGCAATTTCTTGATCAAGGCATTCCTCTCAGATCAAGACCTTCCACTCAGATGACCCTAGGCTATGTCAAGTTGACAACCTGATCTAAGTAGGACATATGAATTCTGAGGATTTGAACTCAGGTCCTTACACTTGCCTGGCAAGGGCTTTACTCACTGAACCTTCTCCTCAGCCTGGCTTCTTTGGAAATCCACTTTTTATTTGTAGAATATTTCCCATCTTCTGTCTCTTGCTTTCTCCTTCCTTTTCAAACTACTGCTGAATCTGTTGTCTGTAGAATCTCCTTCCACCCCACCACTCTAAGCAAAGTGGTCTCTCAAAGTCTCCATGCTTGATGATGAGCAAGCCCAAGGGCCCTGAACACCCTCATCTTTAAGGGATGCACACACTGGCAGCATGCTTCCCTTGCTCTCTTGGCCTCTCCTCACTTCATTGGCCACCTTTTCTTCCCATGGCCTCTGCCTCCTGGCTTCTGCTCTGACTCTCCAAGTGAAGCCCAAGACCAAGGCTCACTCCTGGAGCCTTTGCTACTCCAGAGACTCATCTGCACTAATGGGTTTTATCACCGCCTCATGCAAAATTGCTTTAGTCTCAGCCCTGCCTGCTCTCCAAAACGCAAACCAATCAGCCCCTGGCTCTCACCACTTAGGGGACTATGGACAAGTTATTCACATCTTATGCTTTTTGTACCTGTACTAATAAGGGGGTGGCGCCGCTTATGTCCCTCTTTGCTCTAATAACAGGTGAACTGATTTGTTTGTCTGGCTGTTTCACTAGAACAAGTGCCATTGGCTTTGTTCTAGTCCACCCATCTTCACTACCATACAGATGGAGACCTCTGTCTAAAATGATCAGGAGTGAAACCGAACCCACCAACGAGCCATACAGAACAGCGTCCTCTCTCCATGCCTGAGCCACCCCAGGCTCAGTCATTACTGACAGTCCCTGGGGAAGCTGCAGAGCTATCAGGTTTTTTCTGGGGGGGGGGGGGGCGGGGAGGGACCATTCTCTAACCCTTCCTGTCTCTGCATGGAAACCACCCCAGGGTAGACCCTTCACGCTGCAACTCCCATTGGTAGTGTGGGTGGTCCTCTTGGCTCCTTTGCTTTCCCTGCCCCCTAGTAAACTGCTCTTTGCTGGCACAGTCGTTCATTGTTGGAAGCACTTCAGGGGTCCCCAGTGGTTCCTTTTTCTTTGAGAATCCTTTGAAACATGTGGATCCTGTGCCTGTCATTTGAAGGGGTTCAGGGTTCACAGAGCACCTAAGATCTACTACAGATCCCCTAGGACTTCTGGTTCCTCAGCCAAAGCATCTCACTTCCTCCGAACCAAACTGTCTTTTTAAAAATCATTTATTTATTTTAACACAGGCACATTCACCTTTAAGGTCAGGGGTTACAACTAGGTTGATTGCAGGCCACAGGCACAGGCCCTTTGTCGGCAATGATGAGTTTTCCTGATCGCCAAATGAAGAAGGCTTCCCAGATCACCAGATTTAGCTATGTGTAGTGGGAGCTTTTCTGCATCTTGCTACACACACCCATGTACTTTGCTGAACTGTGGTAAGTTGACCATTATTTATCAAGAATGCTAATCCTACTGTAATATCATGTTTTCTCCAGTGACACTGAGTGGTAGGGGGAATAGGAGTTGATGAACCCCCAGCCTGCAAATCTTTGAAGATGTTTCTCTGAGATGAAAAAGTGTCACATGCAATAGTTGGTACAGAGTAGACATGGTAGCCAGTTTGACTTTCTTTTTCCTTACATGGCCCTCCCCCACTCTTCTGCCCTCTACCTTTCTGTGTGGAGCAGGTAGGAGGTGAAAATCGATCAGAATCTATTTGCTGCACCATTCCAGCCTTCAGGGTAAAACATTTGGAAGCACAACAAAGGACCTACCTACCTCCAGTGAGTCTAAACCCTATTCCAGGGAAAGTCTCTGTGGTAGTCACCCAATTTTGAGGATCTGGAACCAGGAAAGACACATGACTTTATGTAGTCAGTGTTGTACAGTTAGGGAAACTGAGACACTGAGAAGCAAGAGCCTGCCACTGAGGCAGCCTGCAAGTCTACAGCCAGAATCCAGACCTCTAAAGGCTCCTCTCCAGACACATGCCTCTTTATCATACAAAAACTCTGCTCAACCAGACCACAGTTCCCTTGAGCACCTCATCTGGGATGTGTCCATCTCTGCACTAGCATTTAGCACAGACCTTATAAGTACCTGGGTGCAGTGGGTCATGTGCATAGTACACACACAACTGTGTGATGATGCCTCAGAGCTTGTGGAACTGTCACAGAAAGCAGGTACTGGGGAGTTGACCCAACGCTTTCATCCAGGAATAATGTGAGTGCCCTGTGAGGCTGCTGTGTGCACACCTGATCAGAAACAGATTTTTTTCTTTTCTTTTCTTTTTTTTTCCCAGAAGACAGGCTAGGGGTACATTGTCCTCACTGGTTTCTCTGAGACACTGCATTTGAAAAATAGTCACTGGACATTTACAGAGCCATGTGCTGGGTACACAGAGACAAGCTAACACAGATATGTATTCCTTCCCTCGTGGAAAACGATCTAGTGGGAGATGAAAGAATAAAAATAGACCACCCCTCATGCAGATGGAGCGAGGCTAATCCCTGCCTGCTTCTAAGAAAATAAAAACAACAGTGCACAATGAGACTCAGATGAAGTCTAAAAAATCTAAAACCCAACACGCTTTATTCTATTTTATCTCAATAGATCTCAACTCCCAAATATCTGAGCTTCAAAAGGCAAGATTAGATACCATTAAGCCAGCCTGGCCAGCATTGATTTAAAAACTCTCTTCTATGCTTCAGGATTGAGGAGGTTGTGGACCTCTGTTAATCTTCTTGTTATCAGCTGGATCTCAGCCTGCCAGGAGCCAGCCTGATTCCCAATTCTGGCCACATCCCTCCAATCTTCTGGTTTCTGTATATGACGGCCATGTGGAACCAGGAAGCAGCCAGTTAGGAATACTAACTTCATCTGTGGGCTGATCTTTTTTCCTGGAATTGGGAGTGAGTAGGTTTACTATAGTAATAAGACAGGATTCAATCTGTGTCCTAATTGGCTTTGTTGTGTTGTGAACAAAATACCTAACAAACAAAGAAGAAAAGATGTATTTTGCTCATACTCTCTGAGGGTTCAGTCCACAGCTTGGCTCCAGTGCTTGTGCAGAACATCCTGGTAGCGGGAGCAGGAAGTGCAGAGCCTCTTCCCTTCAGGGTGGACAGGAAGCAGAGAGTGAAGAAGGGACTGGGCACTGGGTAGACCCATTGAAGGCATGCCTCCAGGTCGACTGTACCTCCTAAGGTTCCGAATACCTCCCCAAATAGTGCCACTAGCTGAGGACCACATAATTAACACACGAGTCTGCTGGGGGCATCTCACATTCAAATAGTAACTGTGGGTTTCATGTCAAATGATTGCAGAGCTCCACGCAATACCTTGCAGGTTTCCTCTTCAGTGGCAACAGAAAGAGGTATTTAAAGGATCCCAGAATGTATTTGACAGGGCCTTTCTGGGTCTCCCTTGGGGAATTAGCTTCCTCTCCATTCTTTCTCTGCCTTCCCCATTCTTTCCTGGGTTTTCCAAACAAGACATATTCTCCAGCAGGCACCGGATAAGAAGCTGGAAGGTCAACAAAGCACAAATCTGAAATGGTCCTGTCTCTCGGTGAGCTACTATGCAGCAGCCGTGAAAATGCCATACAATAGATATGAAGTGGCACCCAATAGAGGCAGGGCATTCCAGAAGAATGTGAACTGGCATTGGCTTGGTAGTGTTGCAGAGACAGGGAGGTCCGCTTGAACCTAACTCATCCTAACCTTCCTCTTGTCCAGATGAGACTGCCTTGGAGGGTGATAGTGGTAGGAGCTTACATGAGTGTACCCATGAACACGTGCACACACACACACACACACACACACACACACACACACACACCACTATTTAAATCACCTGCATGACTGTTTCCTGGGAAGAGTCTTCCACTGGGTACTAGGCAACTTCCCAAGTAGAGTGAATGGATCATTTCCGTAATAAGGAGTCTTTCTGGAGTATTAACTCACTCTGTATAGACTCACTCCTTGTTCCTCAAGGAGTTGTTTTGGCTTTGCCAACTTTGGGGTAGATAATGCCATGGGGAAGAAATCAGATGGCACGTCACATATCAACCACAACATTTTCTGGGCCTACCCTCATGTATTTTGCTAACTCAACTTCATTGACTTAACACTTGTCTTTAAGTTGACTCAAAAACTTAAATGAATTTATCACAAAAGACATTTTTATATCACTACCATAAATAGACTACCAATATCCCTTGCCCTAAATAGAAGGTAATAGCAAGAATAAATACAATTAAATTCTTGGCTGCCGTCCTGCTCAGGGGCTCTCTTTATCAGGAAGAGCAGATGGGTTTTAAAAGGCTCCCCTATACTTAGCCTCCATCGCCCCTAGAGGCCTCCCCTCTCCATTCCTGACAGTGGTGTTTGGAACTAGACTACAGGCTGGGCAGGCCACCAAATCTGCCGAGGAACCCCCAGACCTCTGGAAGAACTATTATTGCATGTGCCAACTGCGAAGCAAGGCCATTTGCCATTTGAATGATCACAGCCAACCAGCTCACTAGAGGGCTCAGTGAAGCTGAGGAGTGCTTTGCTGTCCAGCTTCTCCAGAAATTTCCATCTGGTACTGCAGGCCTAGGTCAAGGCTGTGTCTAGACGCACTGGAGCCTCTTTAGAGTCCTATGCCAGGCCAACCTTCGGCAAAGATTCCTTCTGGCTTTACCTCATGGCCCAGGAACACAGCCAGCTAGACTGAAAAATTTCAGGTCCCTTTTCTGGCTTTATGAAGCAATTACTGTATTCGGGTTTCAGTTACTGTCCATCAGATTGCTCTCGCAGGGTGTGTGTGTGTGTGTGTGTGTGTGTGTGTGTGTCCGCCATAGTTCACCTATTTGAGCTGGTCTTTTTGTTGTTTGCTAATACTTACCCCTGGCCTGCGAGTTTCTGGAGATTCTCCTGTCTCTGTCTCCCATCTCGCTGTAGCAGAATTGGGATCAGAGATGTGTGCTACTGCACCTAGCTTTACATAGGTCCTGGGGATTCGAACTCAGGTCCTTGAGCTTGTGTGATGAGCAGTTTGCCCATCTCCCCAGTACCTCTTGCAGTGTTTTTACAATAAATGTGTCAACTACATAAAGAACTCTTCATATTAATATGGGCATCCCACTTGTGCCCGTAATGAGTTTTTTTTTTTTAAAACATCCGTTGGAGAGTCACCGGCACATCAGTAGGGCAACCCTGTTTTGGGAAGAGATCCATAGACAAATTTTCCCTGGTGAGTAGGGCCAGGGTCACTACAGAAGGCAGGGAGGGCAGTTACACTCATGCATCTTTTAGTGACAGGGACACGTCTGCAGAAATGCATCATTAAGGGATGTTGTGTGAATGCCACCAAGTGTCCTTGCAAACATGGGTGGTGCAGCTCTCTATCTGCCGACTATAGGCTCCGGCCTATTGCTCCTGGGACCAAACCCCAGGTTTCTATATGGTGTACTACAGACAACTTTACTCAGTGGTATGCATTTGTTTATCCAGACATAGGAAAGGCACATTATTTTTCAGCTCCATTACAATCTTAGGGAGCCACTTGGGCACTTGCAGTTTGGGGATGAGTAAAATATCATTATGTGGTATGTGACTATGTTCCCACCAGCAGGGTGTGTGTGCATATCACCTGGGGCCTTCGTATATAAGGCAGACACAGACTTAGCAGGCCTGAGATTCAGCATGTCTTCCAGACCTCCAGATGATGTCCAGACTTGGTCATCTAAGGACCACACTTCGAGGAAAGACCCTAGCCCAGTGTCTCTCAATTCCTCAGAGGACCTAGTGGTGACAGGATCTTTTGGAACTGTCCAAGATGCAAATTCTCAGGCCTTAGGACCTCTGCAATGGGGCTCAGTGAGCTGGTTTGGACAAGCCTTTGAAGATGCTCTTTCAAGTTTGAGGAACATTTTATGGACTTCATACCTCCCAGAAACCATATCAGCTGCAGATCCCTATTTTCTTGCAGGTACTGCATGGTGTGAGCCTGACAGGAAAGATACCACGGGACTCCAATTTTCCTAGTCTTGTGGTTGTCAAATCAGAAAATGAGAGGGCTGAGGCTTGTTGAGTTCACTCTTGAGTCAAAAGGGGGGCAGTTTCAAGACTACCCCCCTGCAGAAGATAGAGCAAGGGAGAGAAGGAATCTGGACAGGGTGTTGGAAGGGGTCTGAGCAGCCTTGGGCTCCCTACATCCTCTACCATTCCACTGTGCCTTCCATGAACTTGAGTGTTTAGGGGACCCTAGGGACCCCCTCCACTGAATTTAGACAGGGCCACAATGGCCACACAGAAAAGCATGTGCTTGTACTTCCCATTCAGCAAGTCGATTGAAACACACTCATGATCAGCAATGTTGTGCATTTTCTAATTCCCTGTTCCACTCCCCCCCCCACTATCGTCTCCCTCCCATGCTTCTTGGCATCATATTACTTTCTAAATAAAATAGTACTCTCATTGATGTTGCTTTGTTAAAACCACCCCGTGCTCTTAAAATAAACCAACACGCCTGAGCACCTGCCAGGCATTCTTTCGTGTGTGTGTGTGTGTGTGTGTGTGTGTGTGTGTTTTCAAAAACTGTAGTAAAACACGTGCGACATCTTATCATTTTAAACTTGTTTAAACTTGTTCAGTGGTGTTTCGTCCAATTCTGATTCCTGTGTGATCTTCGCCACCATCCCTCTATAGAACTCTTTTCATCTTGCAAAACAGAAACTTTACATTCGTTAAACAGTAACTCCTACCTCTCCCCTCGCCGACCGTGGCAACCACCATCCTGTTGAGAATCTGGCTGGTCTAGGAGGCTCCTGTAGGAGGAATCAAGTACCGGCTGTCTTTTTGTGACTGCATTATTTCACTTATTTAATGGCATCAAGGTTCATCTATGTTGAATGGAGCATGTGTTAGAAGTCTGTTCATTTTTAAGGCTGAGTGTTTTTCATTATACACGTGAAACACATTTTGGCCATCCATTCATCTGTCAATGGATATGAGCTGCTCTTACCTTTTGCCTATTGTGACCGACACTTCTGTGAACAGTGGTATTATTGTACAACTATCTGTTTGAGTCTTGGCTTTCCATTTTTATAAAGTTCTAGATGATTTTATTTATTTTTCTTTTATGTGTTTGAGTGTTTTGTTTGCATAGATGTCTGTGTACCACATGTGTGTTAACCCATAGAGGTCAGAAAAGGGAATTGGCTCTTCTAGAGCTGGAGGTAGAGATGGCTGTAAGCTGCCATGTGGGTGCTGGGACTCAAACCTGAGTCCTCTAGAAGAACAGCCAGTGGTCTTAAACACTGAGCCATCTCTCCAACCCCCCTTTTGTTCTGTTTTATGTATACCCGTAAGTGAGATTGCTAGATTGGCTAGCATGGACTCTGTGTTAGGGTTTTGGGAGGGACTGTCCTGCTTTCCATGGTGGCAGCAGCATTTTATATCCTGTGTTTGTAGTTTGCATGATCATGAGGAGATTGTGGCTTAGGAAACTGAGGTTCAGAAAAGGGGGACACTTGCTTGAGGGCACATAGGTAATAAGTGTTTCACCAGAATATTATTATTCCACCACCCAATAATAGCTCCTTGTTGGTATAAAGGTGGAGCCTGCTGAACTGCATCATGGGAAGTGAGTACAGCTCCAGCGAGAACCTAGTGTAGAAGTAAGGTTCCAGGTGGCATCAGGAAGAGATTTATATGAAGACTCAAGTCCTCACTCTGCCACAGTTGACAGCATGGGTAGGCTGTGGAAAGGGCTGTAAGCCATGGCTGTTTCCACACCCATCTAGAGTCTTTTTGGGAGGCCTTCTGTAAGCATGTCCAGACACAGACAACATGACTGAAGTTCCTCTCACTTTTCTTCTTGCTTCTCATAGATAAACGTTTTGCTTAGGACACTAGCTTGGACATCTTGCACAGTTCACTTGTCAAGTCCTAGGAATGCACTTAGAGAGCCTCTGTGACGTATAGAAACAGCAAGCCAAAGCCACCTGCCCAGGCAAGCTCACTCTCTCCAGACACCATATGCCTCTGCCTCTATTATTTAAACTGTCCTGGCACATATCACGAAAGAAGGTGTGAGTTACCCTAGGTATCGCTCCCCCAAGTGAGGCCAACACTCTTAGCCTAGAAACTAGAGATTAGGAAACCTAACAGCAACTACTCAGGTCTTACTGGGCAGTGTCCAGGTGTGTCTGGCCTTTCCCCAGCCTCGGCTGAACCGCCAGACCCCAGTGAAGTCACCACGGTGCTAGACCACAGATCGTCCCCAAGTCTGTCCTACAGACTCAGAAGTTTCCAGTATCGTTTTACAAACCTGCACTGTGGCACAGAAAATGGAACAGAGTGTAGGAGGTCCGGCACAAGATTAGAAGGGTGGTATAAAAATCTTCAGTACCAAAAGGTAGCTAGGAGCAGTGAGCCTAGGCCAGAGCCAGAAAAACACAGCTCCTCTTCTACTTGCTGTGCAGTCACAGGAAGTCCTGGAACCTCTCTGAGCCTGTATTACTGCAGATGGGCAAACAGTACAACTGGGGTGCTTAGTGAGGCTACCAAAGTGAGCTCTCAGAGGTGTCAGGCCCTGGAAATGGGGCTCCCTGGGATGAGCCATCTCCCTGCTGAAACCTAGCCTTTCCCCATGAGCAATCGGTCCTTCTTTCCTTACCAGGCTTCACGGGCCTGGGGCAGCTGGCAGTGTGAGCCTTTCTGTTCTTCTCCAGAAGAAAATCCCTCCAGGCCTTCATCATGTGCCTTGTTTCCTCTTCCCTCAGTGAGTCAATCAGTCTCCCTCTTCCCCTCCCTCCCTCCCCCCCTAACAAACACCTTCCTGAGCCATTGCGATGGGAGCAGCTTGGAGCAGAAGGCTGCTGCCCCCCCCCCCCCCCATTCTGTGTGGATCTTTTCAGCTGTCATGACCGATTATGTCCTGGGCTCCAGCACACCACCCCTGAAAGCCCCACCCCCAGCATTGCTGCATCTGCATAGTCCTCGCTCACACAGACCTTGCTGTTTTGGAGACAAGAGTATGCCCATTTCCTTACTGGATGCCACTTAATGCATCACTTTTGCAAAGTTCTTGTCCTCTGGGGCCTGGGTCCAGATCTTGCTTCTGCACTTTGCTAGCTGTGTGACTCTGGATGAATTACTTGACGACTCTGTGCCTCAGTCTCCTCACCTGTGCAATGGGGATAATAATGCCATCAACCTTATCAGATTGCTGTGAGGCTTAGATATCTAGCACCCACAAAATGACTTTGTCCTTACTGTCTATTGGCACCTTTCCCCGGACGAAAAAAAAAACAAAAACAAAACCTGTGTGTGGAGGGAGGCTGCATCTTCCAGTGTGGTTCCCACCCTGAACCTTTAGGAACCAGATCTCAGAATATAAGATTTTAAAAGCTGGTAACACCAAAAACAAAACAAAAACAAACAAACAAAAACTGTGCTTGGCAGGCATTGGTTCCCAATATGTTTGGCCAAAGAGGAGGCTTACTGGGCCACCTACCAAGACTTTCTTCAAAGGGTGGTCGTCTCAGTAGCAATGGCAAGGGCAGCTGGTAACTGGAAACTGCCTAACTCTTCTGGTGAGCTTTCTCTTCCTTTTTTTGTTTTTTTCCTTTTACATCCTTTGTCCTTTCTACAGATCAGCATTTGGGGGGACCACTGGTCAGGGGGTGTCAAGGGGATCGCCAAGCTATGAATTAAGAAGCTACAGGAGCAGAAATTGTATCTCTGAAGCTTGGGGGGTGGGAGAGCTGGGGAGTAGAGCAAAACGCTGGGTTCCTTCTACAATAGCAAGAAAGCACAGGGAAATCCCCTTGACAGAGTGGAGAGCCTCCCTCTTGCAATGCAGATTTACAACTCACACAGCAAGCAAGGCGTGATGCAGGATTTTCCAGGGAAACAAATCAGCTCCCCCAAGTGCTCGTGAGTATTGTCAGGAGGAACACAGCTGCCTGTGTGTAGTGCAGACGCGCTCTGCTCTCCTCGGCTGAAGGCATTCTCTCCACACTACTGTGAAGTAGGTGACAGCTGAAGCTGAGCAAATTCAGGGACAAACAGGTCCCGTCAGGACACTGGACAGCCTCCTGCCTGGGTGATGAATTGCGGGCAACTGGGGAGAATTTAAAACCAGCCCAGCTGCCACCTAAGAGAGTGACTAATCTCAACGCTTAAGGACGAGACTAGCATAGCAGAGATACCAAGACCTAGACAGACAGGAAGACAGCCACTGGGGACGTCACTCTGGCTGACCTCTAGGGAGAGACCTGTCTCCATCACTCCCTCCCCCCAAGAAGGAGACAGCCACAGCTACAGGCTCACTGGGCTGTGGAGTTCCTGCTATCCTGCCATCTGCCTGTCTAACTCAGTTTTGCTCCAGGCAGCTGTGAGATCTGATCCTCCTGAGCTCATCTAGATCCGTGCAGCATCCCCAGCCTTGACGGGTCATCACAATCCTCTCATTCGACAGCGTTTTAAAAATAAAAGCACTACTTTCAAGTACCCATAAAGAACATTTGGAGATAGTACACGTGGGGCGGGACCTTGCATTCCTATGTGGGCCGTGTGTCAAAGATGTCCCTTTCAGTGTCCTTCCCAGGCTGTACCCTTCATGCAGCACATGGCAGAAATGCCATGGCTTTCTCATCAAGTGGGGGTGTTTAACTGTTGGTTGAACAGTGGGGATATTTTGACACAGAGAAACTAGGACCTAACTTTGCTAAACCCTAAGCCTGAGTTTGTGCATTCAAAAGATACTTCACATGCTTCATTATCTACCAGGCATTTCCAACTTGGGGCCCTGGAACACATGTACCCCAGGATAGTTATGAATGCAGCTCATGACAAACTAGTACACTAACTAAAAACATTACAATTTTTTTTTTTTTTTTTAGAAAATAACTTGTTTTGAAACTTGATCAAGTGGGGGATCACCCTCGATCTTAAGGGTGAACTTGTAGATGGCAATGCCATTTTGCAACGTCAAAAGGTCGGGAATTTCTGGACCATGTAATTCTCAGAAGGAGCTGGGGCCATGGGATAAATAAAACACAACTGTGAACTCTGTCTTCATAGGGTGCTGACATGATGGGGTACTCAAGGTTCATATGGGATGAGCAACTAAGGCAGAGAGAGAGAGAGAGAGAGAGAGAGAGAGAGAGAGAGAGAGAGAGAGAGAGAGAGAAGGTGCTGGGACTGTGATGCAAAGGAGGTAGTGGCAGAGCAGTGGAGAGAAAGGGACCTGGGAAGTGGGCAGGGAGAGCAGGAAGAATGTGTGTACCGGAAGTCCCAGAACGGAGGACTGGCATGTGCAGAGGTATAGAAACATGCCATCATAGAACAATGTAGAAACTTGTAAGCAATACAGAACAGAACAGGTAGAGCCACAGAAGGATGAAAGAGAGGCCGTGGCCAGGTTATATCCACCTCTGTGCATTCTCTACTTAAAGAAGTGAGAGCCTTTCTAGAATGCAACTCTTTTTGTCAAGTATTTATAATTTTCATTTTTCGCCATTCCCAGTTTGTAAAACCTGAACAGTTTTAAAACCTAGCAACTCGGCACTACAAGGGGAAAGAGGCCTTGTGCATTGAATTGGTTTCCAAGACGGATATCTATTTACAATTTAAATTTGATGCTAGAACAGTTGGCATCAAGGACTCGGAGCAAGGGAGTTAAAACCAGAACGTCTTTCTCTTCTATTTTATCTTTTAATTGTGTTTATGCTTGGGTGAACTATACTAGGATGGAGGAGAAAAAAAAAAGAACTTCTCCCCCAATGAAAAGGACCACCTTGAATAAACACAAACTCTCCTCACAGAGCTAAGGATGTAACTGCCCAAGGCCATGTTCTTCTGCATCCACCCAGACCCCTCCTCTAAGAAGTGTATTTCACCTTAGCCTTCCCTGGATGGCAGGGGTCATTGCATGCTCACAGAGGCAGCCACAGTGATGAACAGAGCTAGTCCCGCCTCCTCAGTTACTTTCCCAGACATGATTGGACGTTTAATAGGGTACATTTAATAGGACCCTGGCATGATGTACTAGATGGCATCAACTCTGACCACTCGGATATCCATTCTAACACATCAGTGCCAGAGATGGATCGGTTGCTAAATTTAATCTTCACAATCACCCCTGCTCTGGATGCCTGGATACAATCAGGGAAGTCTGATTCAGTTGCCATTGGAGGCTAGTTTGCAAGAGAAGGAGAGAACTATCACCTCCAGAAGATTTAGCCCACAGTCTGCCTGACCTCTGGCCTATGCAGACCTGGGGTCAAGTACTAAGTGTTTCATTACTAGCAAATTAACTCACAGCTTCAGTTTCCTTCCTGATAAACTAGGGGTAGCGGCACTACCCAGGAGATGGGTAGAGTGATGGGTCAGTGAGCTGATGCTTCAAGGTAGTCAGGATGGGCCTGGTACACAGTAGCTCAATGAACAGTCGTTATTGGTGCCACTGGTTGCTTGGCATTGGGGTACCATGAGGATAGAATATGTTAATGTCTTGGACAACTAAGAATAGCTCTCAGCTCACGACTACTCAGTTCATGCTAAGCATCATTATCATCCCCCTTAGGGCCCAGAGTGGGATTATTAAGATCACCAGCTACTCATTCATCTTTTAAACAGAGTTCTATAGTGCTCTTATGATTATAATGGTCATCTGTTGACTATAGTATTAGGTGGTAAAGGTGGAGATCTGTGTAAGGCTGCCTTACATGGAAGCAATCAGGGTATGGCTTAGATATTTTATATTACATCAAACTAAGCATAACTGATAACACAGCGAGCTGTTTCTAGAGGAGGAGCCCTCTGTGGCCTGAGGACCTCTACCTGCGCCAGACTGGGAAAATTCATACTTCCTGAATGACTTCTGTGGGCCAGTTGTGAGGACAATGTGGTAGACATAACAACCATGAGCCTAGGTGACAACCAGAATGACTCAGTTTACCTAGTAGGTGTGTCAAAGCTGCAACCCACAGGCACCATGCACGCCCAAGGAGCTATGAATGTAGTCCAACACAAAATTGTAAACTTATTTAAAATATCCCAAGTTTTTATTTTGCAAGTTCTTTTTGGTAACTAGACAGCATATTGTAAACTTTGCAGCTGATAATGTCATGTCACGCTATCTAAAGGTTGAACATGCCTGATACAACACGGGCCAACTCTTGTTGGTATGTGGCTGCTTCACGAAAGCCCCACTCAATTGCTGACTCAGAACTTGAATGTGCTCCTTGCTCACAGGCAGGCCTCCTCGGGTGCTTTGCAGAGAATTTGTCTTTTTATGTGTTTTCCTTTTTCGTACAGTCCCAGCTGAATGAGAACAAGAGTGTTGGGAGTGGAACTTTGAAGAGACTCCCTCAGAAAAAGAGATGTCTCTCAGATAAGGCCTCTAAAAGAGAGCTTTACTCCTGGTAAGTTAGGACCATGGAGGCCACCAACCTGAAATCTCATTTTCTAACAAAGAATTGAAGATTTTGGAAAAATGGGTCTCTGGGCTGTGTGTGTGTGTGTGTGTGTGTGTGTGTGTGTGTGTGATTTACTTGCTTCTTTCACTGTTTATCCCTTAATCCTTGGAAAACCTATCCCTAACGTCATTCTGTCTGTCTTTCTTGCCTAACCACTAGATCTCAGGATCCCACTGTCTACTGCCTTCCAGAACCACCACCCCCCCTTTTTGACAGGACCACAGTTCTCTCTGTGGGTGATTTATTATCCTTTCTAGCACAGGTAGCAAGAACTGGTACAAGAGCACTGTGGTCCTGAGTAGGATTCCAGACCATCCTGAAAAGTACAGGGCAAGGAAGACAGAATGCTCTTGACATCCTTCCCTCCCAGCCTCTGTGCTGGGTCATTTAGCCACACCAAGCCCTTGCTATTCACATCTGAGGTGTTTCCAAGGACTAATGACTGTTAAAACCTCACTCCTTAGCTGAAAGATGGACGAGTGGGATTCTCAGGCTCCCTACCCCAGATTGTTCTTTCCTTCTCCGTGCAAAGGCAATATAAGTCTACCCCCCCCCCCGACCCCCGCCACCCTGTATTAAACATAGATGGGGCTGGCTGCAAATGGAACTAGGCTATTGATACCAATCATGTGGCAGAGACAGTACAGGCCCTAGGTAACTACATCAAACTAGGAGAAAGTGGTGGTGACTGACCAAGCCCCATCAGCCAGAGTACCCAGGGAAGGTGCGACGACCCATGTCAGTGTGGGCTGGGTGACAATTTTCTTCCTAGGATCAGTCCAGCTAAGGGGGCAAAAGAAAAAGAAGTCGGGATCCCCAAGTGAAACATGTCACAGAGACTATGCTCACAGCATCCAGCTCCGAGTTTTCAATACACTATATGTCAATGCCCCTCTGGAAACTCCTGATTGCCTGCTGGAAGAATTTGACTGTGGGAAGCAGAGGCTTCAAAATGCCTTTGGCAGGAAAGGGAGACACTATGTGTAACCGAGCTTCTCATTACATTTTAAAAATTAAAAGTCCCTGGCAAATAGAAGGTGCTCAGTAAAAAAAAAGTTCAGCAAATTGATGAGCAAGGGTGCTTGCTCATGGAAGCAGCAGCAACGTGTTTTTATAACAGAACAAGTGGGCATCTGGTCCTTCCTTTTCTCATTGTCAAAGGTCACCCCGTGATCTGGACCAGGCAGAAACCCGGGAGCACAGGAGGCCCGTCTTTCTGTCACTGTGTCTTTCATCGTCCCAGAATGTGACTTCACCAATTTCTGTTGCGACCTGTGGTTCTCTGACCACACACCAGGAGAACAGCTATGAAAAAGTAACCTGTTTCTGTCTGTGTGTAGGAGCTGGCGGCACATAGTGTATTAACTGAACACTTGTGAAAGTTCTCGGAGTTCTTGGGGAAACCGAGGATGAGGAGAATGACGCAGACAGGGGCTCTTGAAGCATAATGGAGTCCACAGGATGAATTTTGAGTTACAGAGAGGGACAGTGTCAGAGCGAAAGCAAAAAGCAGGAAGAGACACCTGCCTACAGGTTAGGGTCCCTACGGCTTCAGCATCTTGGATTCTGGACGCTCTCTGTTTTGGAGGGGCCTGACAGCATGGCGCATCCTCTGTTCTTGTGGATAACGAAGTTGGACAAAGGAGCGGCGCACGCAGCACGGGACGCTTGTATACTTGGCTTCTCACAAATCCCACAGAGGATCAGATTCGCCCCCGGCCCTGAGACCTCACCCTTTTCCTGAAAGCGGTGGCTACCTTAGAGCCCTGCTGCCTACATGCCCACGCTTTGGAGGTTCCGGACAGGGGTCGGGCTCCGCGTGCAGAAGTCTGTAGGGTCGGGCGCCAGCCTCAGCCCATGGGACACCTTGATGGTACGTCAGGCTCCTTTAGAGAGCGTATTCCAAGAAGTCCCGAACCCGGAGCAGCTCGAGGTTGTGGTCCCGCCCACCTCTGAAGAGATGGGGACTAGCTGAGATCGCGCGCTCCTGGGAACCCTGAAACCCACCGGGCGGCGTAGGAGACTTTCAGGCAGGGTCTCTGGCTCTCTGTGCCTACTGCGAACACACAGCAACCCAGGGTCGCCTGGGGCGTCGCTGAACATTCAAAGCCAGCAGAGAGCCCGGGTCTCCAGCCCCGCGCGCCACACCTTGAGCAGTGCCAACCCCCTACGCCGGGATCCTGGGCTGGCCGGCGGGAGGCGTGAGTGCGTACCCGTGTGTGTAGAGCACATTTCCCTTCCTCGGAGTCGGTGCAGAGTCTCCCTTACTCAGCTCCCGCCAGGGGATTCCCCTCCCCCAGCTCAGAGATCCCCGCGCGCCCCCTGCCCACTTTGCCAAGGCGAGAAAGCGGCCGAGCCGGAGACAAAGAAACTCCTGCCTCCCTCCACTCTCCGTCCTTCTACCCGCCCGAGACACTCCCCGGCGCCCTCCCTCGACCCCGGCGACACCGCGCGCACACACGCCAGGGGAAGGGACCGGGGGACAGGGAGCAGGGTGGGCGAGTCCGCTTTCCCCACGCCGCGCGGTTACAGCCGCCCGTGCACCCCGCCCGGAGACACCCCTCGGCAGCCGCGCCCCCATCATCCACTCCCCAAAGCGTCCCGAGCCCCTGACACTGCCATCTCCAGCCCAAACCGCCCGCACCATCCCTCCAGCGGAGCGACAGGGGGGCGCGGCGCACACAAAGCGGATGGGGAGCGCGGAGCCCGCGGGGAGGAAGAGATCCCGCCGGGGCTCGCGGCACCGGCCCGGGGCGGCTATTTACCCGATTTCTTCTTCGATCTCCGAGATGTCTGCGAAGATGAGGAAGACCACAAGCAGCGTGAGCGCGGCCAGCATCCAGCTCCGGAACTGCAGCTGCATGGTGGGGTCGGCGCCCTCCGGGACCCGCGCGCGGGCCGGGGCGAGGAGCTGGGGCTGGAGGAGCCTCCGCGCTCCACGCGCAGCGGGGCACACACCCTGCACTCTGGGCGAGTCCTGGCCGGCGGCGGCCGAGGCGACAGCGGCAGCGACAGACAGGGGTTGCTCAGGCGCGGCGAGCCCGCTCGCTCTCTCTCCTGCCCGCCCCTCCCCTCTCCTCCCTCCTCCTCTTCTCCCCTCCCTTCCCCCCGCCCCGCACCGGGCTCCCGGCGCAGTTTGACAGCTTTGCTCCGCGCCTCGCCTGGCCTCCTCCCACTAACTCCAGCGGCCAGCCAGCTGCCTTGGCGGCTCCCACCCGGGAGGGCTCAGGGAGCCCGCCACTGCCGGCCTAGGCAGGCTGGGCTTGGGCTATCGAAAGCGACCCGGAGAGTGAGCTGAGCCCGGGGTGGGGGTGGGTGGGGGGCAACTCGGAGCACCGGGGCTGGCTGGCAAACGCCCTCCTTCGCCTTCTCTTTGTCCAGCGCCCTCGCTTCCTCTCAAAGTTTTCCCGACACAAAGACTGACACCTGGGGACGGTCTCCAGCGCGCGGCGAGGAGGCGGTTTCCTCTGGGCTATGTTTCAGCAGTTGGTGAATTGAGAGGGGAAGTGGAAGAGAGGAGGGAAGAAGAAAAGGCTAAGACAGGCCCAACTTCAGCAGAGATGCTCATGGCAATTTGTGGGCGAGGTACTCAGCCTGCAAAACACCACCTCCTCTATGGCGCGGTCATCTCCATCCATTTATAGACCCAAGCCTGAGAGCCTGGAGGTCCCGAGTTGTTTGAAGTCATGGCTAGAACCCTCGGATCCCTGTGTAGTACCTGTTCTACCTCCAACAGCAGGCATAGTGCGCACATTGTGGCTGATGCCGGACAGGCTTCATCTCCCTAGCTCTTGCTCTTTTCTGGTTTAATCAATAACCCCCTGGAGTCCTATCATGATCAAAAGGCCTTCTAGAAAAATGCGGTTCCCACAAAGGAAGATGCCCCTTCCCCCACCCTGTACCGGACGGTTTCCCTGATTCAGACACTTCAGCTGGTGTTACATTAAGTGAGAAGGACCCACTCATTAAGTTTTACTAGAATTAGATTACAACACACACACACACACACACACACACACACACACACACACACACACACACGGCCCTGGCAGCAGTTGTCTTTTCCTCGGAGAAGGGTTGTGCCCCTTCCACAGTACTTCATTGCTTTCCCACCCTCCTGGCCATCATCATGCACGTCTGTTTCCTTCACAATGAGTCCCTAAGAGTAGCACACTTTTTTTTTTTTTCAGCAGTGACTTTCTGATGCTGAGCACCATGTTGAAATCACTCTCTTTGTCCATTACAAATAGGGACAAGACATCAGAAGAGGGAATCTCAGAGCTGAGGAGGTGGCACAGTCAGCAACCAGCTTAGTGCACATGAAGCATCTGACCTGACTTTGGATACCCAGCACCCAAATACACAGCTATACCCAAATAAGAGTGATGTGCATCTCTAACTCCAGTGCCGAGGGGTAAGGGCAGAAACAGGCAGGTCCCTGGGGCTTGCTGGTCAGCCAGTATAGCTGACTTGGCAAGCTCCAGGTTCAGTGAGAGACTGTCTCCAAAACTAAGGTAGAGCATTACTGAAGAAGATAGCCAGCATCGACCTTTGGACTCCATACACACATACATGCATGTGTGTGTGTGCACTTACAATACATAGTACGCACATGAACATGAACAATACAACACATACACACACACACACATACACATTCACACCTACTTTTTCTTTCCTGTCAGCATGACCATTGACGTGGTCTAATTTTCTAAGTGCCTTTTTCTTCTTGGGATTTGATGGGTCATTCAGGAGGTGTGTGTTCTTGGTAACATCTTGTTTTTCTCCATTTGCTTCGTCCACTCAGCGATGTTTATTGAGCAGCTATCTTGTGCCAGATTCTGTGCCAGAGACCAGAGATAACAGAGTCATGTCATTTCCAGCCCTCTAGTAGCCCTCTGTTCAGAAGGAAGGCTGACATGCCAGTGTCTGATTATGGCATAGGATATAAGCTACAGTGGAGTTGTGATCTCCTACTTGTAATTGATCAATAAGATCACTGCAAAGAGCAAAAAGAAACCAGCTTGGCCTCTGTCTCCCCTGCTCTGTGCCTTTCCTCCAGCTATGCCTTTTGCTTTTTTCTCTTTGTGTGTGTGTGTGTGTGTGTGTGTGTGTGTGTGTGTGTGTGTATACACATGTATGTATGTGGGGGTCTGAGGTTGGGAATCACCTCTGATGAATCTTCCATTTTATGCGATGAGGCAGGGTCTCCCAATCAAACCCCAAGGTCACCAATAACAAGCCTTGCTAGCCAGCTTGTCCTGAGAATCCCTGACTCTGCTGTCCAAGGCTGTAATCATGGAAGGGCTCCTATACCCCCTGGCATTTATGTGGGTTCTGAGGATCCCAACTCCAGTCCTCACACTTGCATAGTAAATGCCTTAACCACTGAGCCATCTCTTCAGTCCCCAATGATACTCCTTATGGTGACAGAATGTCATGAAGTAGTATCATGATGCTCAACTCATCAGTTCAGGGTGCCTCACTGCTTTAAATACTACTATAGTGTATTTAAATACTACTATAGTGTATTTAAATACTCCTATAATGTATTTAAATACTACTATAGTATATACTGTAGTGACTCTGCTGTCCAAGGCTGTAATCATGGAAGGGCTCCCATACCCCCTGGCATTTATGTGGGTTCTGAGGATCCCAACTCCAATCCTCACACTTGCATAGTAAATGCCTTAACCACTGAGCCATCTCTTCAGTCCCCAATGATACTCCTTATGGTGACAGAATGTCATGAAGTAGTACCATGATGCTCAACTCATCAGTTCAGGGTGCCTCACTGCTTTAAATACTACTATAGTGGAGACTTGCCGTTTTTTTGTTTGGTGACTCATGTTCTCATTCCAGGCTCAGCAGTGTTCCTCCTGTGCATACTCTAGAAAGGAACCATTCTGAGTGACCAGACCAGTAAGCCACAGAAACTTACACCAACACCATTCCTTATAGAGAAATTCATGTGCCCAGGCCCTTGGAGAAGGCTTCCAGGGAATGTCTACCAGAGAAAAAGAACTTAACAGTGTAGAGACTCTCTCCTTCCAATGAGGCATTGAGGTGGGATTTGGCTTGGAGTGTGGTGAGGGACTCTTACGACCACTCACCATAGAATATTATTTAAGGCAACTTAGGCACTCTTCTTCGGCCAGTGGCCTTAACAGTGACCTGTGCATACCTGCTGCCCTTGTTGTCTCTGAAACTTGAGTTCATTCCTGGTATTTGGAATGAGACTGAATGATTAGATTGGAAGCAAGTGTAAATAGCTACTGTCCTAATTAGGGTTTCTATTGCTCTGATGAACACCATGACCAAATCAGCTTGGGGAGAAAAGGGTTTATTTCAGCTCACAAGTCCAGGTAACAATCCATCACTAAGTGAAGTCAGAGCAGGGACTCAAACAGGACAGGAATCGGGAGGCAGGAGTTGATGCAGAGGCCATGGAGGGATGCTACTTACTGGCTTGCTTATCATGACTTGCTCAGCCTGCTTTCTTATAGAACCAAGGACCACCAGCTCAGGGATGGCCCCACCCACAATGGGCTGGGCCCTCCCCCCCAATTAAGAAAATGCCCTACATCTGGATCTTACGGAGGCTTTTTTCCCAGTTGAGGTTCCTGCCTTTCAACTGACTCTAGCTTGTGTCAAGCTGACATAAAACTAGCCAGCACAGTATCACAGGCACATGCTTGGTTTGACACGCCGATCGCTTCTCTCCTTCCATCTTGTTTAAGCAAGTCCCCTTTCCTGCATTGGATTTCTCAGGAAACCGGGATGTCCTACCACAATCATTTCTTTAGGCCAAGTCACTGAATGCTTGGGTTAAAATGTGGGACTTAATATGGGAGTGTCAGCAAATTAAAAGTCATTACCACTCATTAACATTTTAATTCGAATTAATAGAGTGTATTAGCTGTTCCAGCAACTCAAAGGGGCTCGGAAAGTTTGTATTCGTGAGGGATAGCATAGGAGGAGGCCATGCACACAGCAGTCAGACACTCCTTCTTTGCTACCCTTCAGGCTGAGGATTGGAGTGTCCTTTGAGACGCCACTCACAAGAGGTGGAACTCACCCAGAGCTGGAGTTCATGAACCTTCTTCAACTTTACCGTCCTTTATCTAAGTAACCCCCTCAATACAGTCCAGCTATGCAGAATTGTCACTCGAACTACTACACTGATAATAATTTGCCAACACCCTGCCTGGGGCGAAGGGACGTGTCAGATGGGGGCAGGAGTGTTTGTTCAGTAACACACTGACATTCATGCGCACATGTCACTCCAAGGCAGGCTGAGCAGTATTTCTCTTAGTTCTCTCAGACTCTGCCTTTCATATACGTAGTGTCATCTCCATTTTGCACCAGACAAACTGAGGCTCAGAAATGCTAAACTGCCTAAGTGGCTCTGTTGGTGGAGGGAATTCTGATTCAGATACTTCCGCCAGCCAGCCACAATCCCGGGAATGCCAAGGCTCCCCCAGAACTCTGGCAGTTCTAAATCTACTTGTAAACAGCATTTCCTTCATTTGTATTGTATCTCCTTAGTTCTGCTGTGTAGGCGCTTGGGGAGCAAATCCATCTTCACTTCTGCATAGCCTCCATCATCGACGAGACAGTAACCATAAATCTCCAGTTTTGTCTTTCCACACGGAAAAGTCCTTTCAATCATTACAGAATAAATAATGATTATCCCAAATTCGAACCTTGTACCTAACACTGTTGTAGCCACAAAACATTGATAGTCTTGCTTGTTCATTATCTCTGAAAGAGGGGAGAGAGAGGGGGGGGAATCGAGAGACGATAGCATGGGAGGGGCGTGGAAAGAGGCAAGATATCATAGTCTGGGTAGATTAATAAGCTATTGTGTTTCTGCACCTTCAATAACTGAAAGAGCCTGCCTTTTCTTTTGAAATTTACACTACATTTGAGTGTTCTCAAAAAAAATGCCACGTTTCCTCCTTCCAAGTCAGAATCAGAGTGGTAACAATATGGAAAAGCAAAGGGGCACATTTGCATTCCATTTGTAACTTTCCTACATAGCAAAATTGTAGTTTAGCCAAGGAACGAAAAGAAATATACTCAGGCAATTGCTGCAAGTGTTTCTGAAATTATCAGCAAGCGATGTGGGGCGAGTGTGGGATGTGCTCCACAATGAGTTGGGAAGGAGAGACGTGTATGGGGAGGGGTGTTGTTGCATTCTTTTCCTTGGGATTTTGAGAAGGCCCTTCAGTGGGGGTGAAAGACAGTTTAGAACAAAACTGTGAAGACCAGGACCAGGTAGCAGAGAACAAAAGGGATTGTTCTCTCATGATTCCATAAAATGACCACTTCTGAGTCAGACCTCGAAGCCTGCCAGGCTCTGCCTGTAGTCCAGTGTGACATCCCCACTCTCAGGCATCCAGGGCTATCCCATGCTGGCCACCCTTGGGTCCATCGTGCGTATCTTCCCTTTGCCTCCGTTTGAATGATGGATCTCTCATTCACAAAGCTGGGAGGAGTGTTCGTGGAAATCACGTTCTCCTCTCCATTCACAGACACGGTTTGTTTCATCACTGTTTTGTATCTGAAACTGTGCTGACAGCTGGGATGCAGTAACTGAGGCAGGTGGACATCTTCCCGATGAAGTCTCGTGGGCTTTTCCAGATCTCCAGGTGTTTCAAAGCTGAGAACACACTTCGGCTTGCTTGTCTCTAATCAAGTGCAGTATTAGTTTTCTCTCATATACACCAGTTTCTTTCATTTTTTTTTCATGCAATTTCAGTGAAATTAGAAACTTCCAAGGGATAAAGATGTTTACTGCTTTCTGGTCCCGGACTGTGATGTACCATGGACAACCAATGTGTTGTTGTTGTTGTTTTCAATCATGACCTTCAAACCGTCATACCCATGCTGTTAAAATCATAGTTGGAAAGAGATATGAGTGGCAGGCACACCACGACAGATCACTTCTACCATACCTGAAAGAAATGAAAACACTCCAAGAACATAGAAAATAGTGAAGGGTGAAAAAATGAGAAAGTGATAGGTTCTAAGTGCTTACTGACTTTGTTTCTGGTATCATTTATGGAATTGAAGGTTTATATATTCCATGTATGCTAATATTTAATATTTTAACTTTTAATATGTGTTTTATATTACATTTATTTTTTATTATATGTAACTAATATATTACATTGTAAATGTAATAATACTTACTGTTACATTTCTATTACATGTGTGCATGCCACTGTGTACACGTAGAGGTCAGAAGGCAATTTGGATGAATTGCTTCTCTCCTTCCACCATGTGGGGCTTGGGGATTGAACCTAGATTTATCAGCCTTGGTAGCAGTCGCCTTTACCTGCTGAACTATCTTTTAGCCTCATACTTTGATTTTTTTTTTTATGACTGCAAGGAACAATGAGAGCAAGCTGTTTCTAGCATAATATTAGTTACCAGTGGCAACAGTTCTGAAACTTGAAAAACATGCTTAATGAAATGCCATCTCTAACATAAACCCCAGAAGGGTTAATCCACAATGGTATGTCACCATTGACTGGAATGCTGACCTGCTGGCATGATAACACACAGCACTGTGTACCTGAGAGAGCTCCTAGGCTCCAAGGTGGTTTCCTCTATCCCTTTGGGAATTTCCTTTCCTGTGTCTCCTGCTCAAATAGCCTGTATGGTTGCCCATCAGCACTTGCCAGTTCTTACATTTTTCTTGACAACGCAGATGTAGGAGGGCTACAAAAGATCTAGGGATGAATTAGTTTCCTTGCATGAGTGTTTGAATGCAATGAATAGTTCCCAAACCCTGTGCCATTCCTAATGGCAAGCCTTCTTTTACATGGCTCATTTCATTCAATTTCCAGGTAATAAACTGGGGGAAGAGATAAGAAAAAAAGTTACTTCTGTCCAGAGAGCTTAAGTGACCCAACTAGCTGCAAGGGAAGCAGGGCTGCAAGGGAAGCAGGGAACTCATGTTTATTCTGTGTTTCTATCTTAGCTGAGATTCTATCATGGAAGAAGGAATACACAGGTGGGGACAGCTAGTGTGGTTTGCCACAATGGGAGTATTAAAGACAAGTTTTACACTGTGCAATCTTATTATTCTTGCCTTCTGATTGCCCAAAGTCACAGACCATAAATAACTGAGCTGTTTGTGGAACTGGGCATCAGTGCTATACAGGTGTCTTCATGTTTCTCATCATCCTTATTTTACTACTTTCACACAAAGGGATGGGTATAGTGATCTGAAGCAATGCTTCTCAAGAAATTTGTGGGGAAGAAACAGGCTGTTTGTTTTAAAACTTCTAACCAATTGTCGAATGGTATGTGTCTTAAGATGCTGCCCACGCCTCTTCATCAGCAGGAGTAACTGATTTGGGGAAGAGTTTTGTGACTCTCTGCAGCGGCTTCCAAATGCTGCTCAATTTTCTTATTCATCTCAGAGTAGATGAGCAGTACACAGCTCCAGTGTAGATGAGTCATATATAGCTCACATAAGTGCTGGGCCCTGGGCCACACGTTGAATTGTTCTGGTTTGGACTTGATTCTGAGATCATGCCCATTAGGATTCAGAACGCTCTTAGTGTCTGCTCTGGGTCTAAGTTCCAGTTTTCTTGATGTTAAATGAAGAAGATAATAGTACTTAACTCACACGTTTCAGTGAGAATGAACTAAAATAATATATTCAAAGTGTGTATAAAGCTAGCATCAACTGAGTGTCTACACAAAGAGCTATATGTATTATTTAGTACAATACAAAATACAAAGGATATGTTTATACATGTATATATGAGTACATAATATCTATTGCATATGTAATATATGTGTAACAGTAGGTATCTCTAGGCAGTGAAATTTGGGATGATCTTGATTTTCCTTCACACTATTTTTTGCCTTAAAAATTTTTCTTCAATGTTCACAATTTACTCTGTAATCAGAAAAAAGCCATTAAAATTTGTTGCGCCTATTTTCTCTGCACTGATATTTTTTTTGGCAGGGTTTAATATTCTTTCTCAATAATCCAATATAAACACACATATTTAGTAAAATTGGTTTTGCAAACAATTTCCAACCTTTCTTTGCTATTTTGTAAGCATCTACCTAGACTTCACAGTGCAATTTCCAAGGGAGGAAAACATGGTCCACAAGACTTTCTTCCACTCAAATGACCAGTTCTGGAGGGTGCTTCAAGGTTCCTCCTGCTATGTCCTCTTCTCGGCCAGTCCGACTGTCATCCAACTCAGATTTTTCTGCTGCTGGCTCAGCAGGAGAGTGGGCCCTATTCAAGGAGCCTGGGTTTCCTCACTGCCTACCACTGCTTAGACTCCACCTTGGTGGTAGTGCAGGGAAGAATCAGGAGCCTCTACTTTTCAGTTCTTCACCAGCAATGCCCTTCTTGAGGCTTCCAAGTCATCTTGGAGCCATTGCTGTTTTTGAGAAGAATGGCTTTCATGGTGAATATAGCTTTGAGACTACCATTCATTTAGAATAACTTAAAAAAATGACTAGGAGAAAATTTGTTGAGATAAAAAGGAAGACAACAGTTTTAGTTTTCCCAGATAGCTTGTTGGAGATGTATAAAAAGTCCAAATTGTCTAAGCCTTTCCAAATTCTAAGAGGACAATATGGCTACTTAACTTTATTATTACTAACATGCTTGGGAAGACTATTTTATGATCTGGTAGTGTCACATGCTCTTCTGTTTCAAATATTCTTTAGAGGACATTGGAATCCCATGCATCACCAAAGCTTAGAGTAAATGTTTACTAACAGGGAGATAATTTTGGCAAATCTGAGTGATTACAGAGCTTTGTGGCTGTGTGTCGGCCTTTGTGTCAACATGTTATTGCTAATAGCTATGATTTATTTACTCCCAAGTCCTTGGTCAGGGGCAGCGCCTCCAGTTATAGCCTTGGTCCAGTGAAGAACATGCAGTCTGTTTCTGGAAATTCACCATGATGACAAGAGAGCTCTGGGCTGCTCCTCTCCCCTGAAAGCAATTTAATACAATTTCCTGAGTGGCTCTGGGAGAAGCTGTGGCCTCAAGCCATTTAACATACCCGGGGTTAGCTTGGGCATGTCAGAGCAGACCCCGTAGCATTTAAGTTACTCAAACACTGAGTTATAAAAACACATATTTTTTTTTCCCCAGTATAACAGATCATGGGTCTTCAGGATGGGGAATTTCACTGCCTGGACCCCAAGGGCCCATACTCTAGAGACCTGTCCCCAAGGTGGTACTATTGGAAATCCTGTGGAATTTTAAGAGGTGAGACTTTGTGTGAAGTCCCTAGGTTATTTTGAAGGTGGCTGTGAAAGGGGTCGTGGGACCCTGGTCCTTCTTAGTCTAGCTCCTGATTTGTGATGTGAGTTTAGTATTGTTTCTGCTTCCCACTCCTGGCATTTAGTAGCTTGCCAGAGTCACAAAGCAAACAAGCAGGCCTGTATCTCTGATGGAAACCTCCAAAATCAACAACTTAATAGCAGTTTTCTCTTTTTAAGTTCATCCCCTCGTAGCCCATTAAAACAGCTAGCTTGAGCCTTTTGTTTTCTTCTGGAGGCAAAAGTTTGGGGGAGGGGTGTTAGATGTAGGAAACAATCTGTAGAGGGTTATCATATCTATTTAAATAAACAGGGTTTTTGGCTGAACCCTAAATTTTATCAGAGCCATCCACTTACTGAAGTCCGCTAATTGTTATAGATTGAGGTTCTTGGTTGTGTGGAGGGAGGTCTGAAGGAATGGAGGACCAGGGCTAGCTGGAGCACTTGGAGGACCTGATGGAGGATTCTTCCTTCTCCCTATTAATAGTTTCTATTTGGATCATTTAGGATCATAAGTTGCTTTATCTGTGAGCTCAACCAAATGAATAGCAAAAAGATTGGAGAAATTTTTTTTTTTTACATGTACCAAACATGCACAGACTTTCCTTCCTTCTTGCTCTTCCCTGAATACCAAGTATCAAACCATTCACAGGACATTTGCATTGACATTACATTGTGTTAGGTTCTTGCCATCAAGAGATGATTGAAAGAATAGGAGAGGATTTGTGTGTTGTGCCAATAGTACACTGTTTCCTATAAGGGACTTGAATATCCACTTGGCAACTATGGGGGTCCTGGAACCTATGTCTCCTGTATCTCAAAGGGAAACTATACTTACATTGCAGTTTTGGGTATGTGTATGTGTTCTGGAGGGGTGGGGGGAGTATCCACACTTCATCTGTCATTTCCCGATGATGGTCCAGGTTTCCAGCGTCTTCTTCCTACCTTCTCAGCCCGATTAGTAACTTCCTGGCTCTCTTGTGTTTTTCCAAAGCTTTCATTTCCCTGTCCTGTGGCTCATTTCAAAGGCTGCTGTCTGCTAATGATCCAAGGCATAGCGGAAGGGGCTGCAGTCTCCCTTCCTCCTTTACCTTCTGTTTGCCAGCCTGTGGGAGGGGTCTGCCTGCAGCCTGAGGGCCCTTCAGCCCACACTGCAGCTGGCCTCTGGCAGAGGTGTGCCAACAAAAGAAGAAAACAAAAGCTGAGCTGCAGTCATTTCAAGCTCCATTAGGGGCATGTGCTGGGCAAGGAAATCAATGGGAAAAATGAAGTTGGCAGGCAAATGACTTCTTTCCCTCTGTAGAATGGGATTGACCACAAATAATGATAGGGCAGAAATCACCAGGCAAGAAGATTTTTTTTTTTTAAATCACATTCAACAATTAAAAAAAAAATGCATTTCCAAAGCCTAAAGGGAAAGAAAATTGCCAACTTGTTTACTTTTATTCTTTGCATGAACAAGTATGAGCCAGGTCCCAGGATTGTAGCACACAGCTAGTCCCTATGGATGGGAGCTGTGAATGAAACAGGAATTATCCTTCTGTGGCTACTGCAGCCCATTGAAAGGATAAACTCTTAAGTATCAATAATATTGATATCCGTCCTAATGTGTGGCTAATCGAAGACCATTTTACAGCTTTGCTTCCAGAAGCCAGTCAAGAGAAGGGCTTCCTCGGGGACTTGTTAACTCCAAATTCATCCTATCCTCTGACAAAACACAATAAAACAGGTATTTTGAGGGAAGATGCGGGCAGGAATGCAGTTGTGTTTTTCGTAAATAGTCTATGGAGAATCAATTCTTACCCTGTAACTCTGTTTTCATATAACTTGGGCACTTACAGGAAGGATTCCTTTCCTGTCACTTGGTTTCTTTGATGTGCCTAATCCTGTCTTTTTCAGTTTTCTCTTGGTAGCTTTTCTCGGCCTTTGTTGTCTCGCTGCGATGACTGGGAGCAGCCACCAGGTGGCACTGTGCCAGATGAGGGTCTTGGATCGCGGACAGGGAAATTGCAGGGTTTAGCTCCCATCCTGTAAATTCATGGCTAGGGAAGACTCAAAGAGAGAGTGGAACATGAGAAGATGAAGAGGAAGTGGATACAGCTGCCTGGAAGGCAAGAATCTTGCGTTTTGTCTGTGGACTGATCTGTATGAAACTGACAGAAGCCACGTAGCTGGAATTGAGATAAAAAGTGGGCATATGGTCTGTGGAAATCAGTATTCAAGGCAAAGGAATCAAGGCGAGATGCTCATGGATTACCAAAGACTAGTTAGAGAGTCCCAGTAATCTCTACAGAGAAGTCCTTTCATTTACACTCCATCTAGCCTCAGTGAAGAAATTAAATTTGAGCAGTTCTTTAAATAATCAATACCAAAATCAATAACAGATTGACACCTTGCACTGTCCCTGATGTGGGCAAGACTACAGTAACTATGCGGTTTTCTGGCTGTTTCAGTCTACAAGTTAAAAAGTAGAATTGTCTCCCATTGGTATTGTTATCCTTTTTTTTTTTTTAGGCCAAGACTCTTTTCCCTAATGCCCCCCACTCCATCCCATGGAAAGTATACAAATAGCAAACCCACTTCTCCAAGGGATGGCAGAAAGGGCAGCATTAATATGTTATTTGTATGCTCGAAGCCCACACACCAAACACTAGGTAATTATAAAATAATGAAATATCTTCCCCTGTGTGCCCAGTTCCAAGCCCAGAGATCAGGGAGTTAAGAAATAGAAACCATGGCACCCCAGGTTTTTGCAAGAAGAAAACTCTCCTGACTTAATTATGGGGTGTGCTTGTCATGTGCTGCACAGATATAACTGTACCTAGTACCTCATTAACTTGATGGATTCTCGTTGTCAGTCCTCCGGGGATTGTGGAGTTGAGCCCCTAAGTTTTGTGGCAAGGGTGGGTGTATTTGTAAAAGCATCTTCATGACTCCTGGGCTCTGAAAGCCAAAGCGCTCTGCTCAGGAAGCATGGAAGGAGAAAGTGAATATGGTAGCAGGTAGCTGTCATCACCTTCTCTTATGTGTTTCATGATGCATGCTTTCAAGTCCCCCAGAGTGAGAGCTGATGAAGCTGTGTGCTCTTTGTCCATCTTGGCATTCCTGCTGGCCCTTTGCTAGGACCTCTGGAGTGCAGACTGCTCGTGGGTCCCTGATGAGGCAGCCGGCTTCGCATAGGGAAAGTTTTTCTCTGTGTCCAAAGTCCATAACTCACTTTGGGTGTGGTGGTACGTGCCTGTAATCCCAGCTCTTGGGAGACTGAGGCACGGGAATCATGAGTGCAAGGCTGCTTCAAAATATCAGATAAAAATGCAGCCAATAACTTAAATTCTCATCAACTCTCTCTCAAGGATAGTCATGAACCACAAATTTATAGTTCAAACTTGCTTATTGTTTATGTGTGGGTGCATGCTTATGTGCGTGCTCATGCATATGTGTGTACAGGCGTGTAGTGGCCAGAGGGCAGATGTCATTTCTCAAGAACACTATCCAGTCTACCCAACTTTTGAGACAAGTTCTCTCATTGGTCTGGAGCTCTTCAATTAGGCTATGCTAATCAACCAGATCCATCTGTCTTAACCTCCCAGTGCTGGGATTACAAGTGTGTGCCACAACACATATTTATTTATTTATTTTTGCACAGGTTCTGCGGTCCCAGCTAAGCCCCTCATGTTCACAAGGCAAGCACTTTACCCACTAAGCCATCTCTGGAACCCTCATAGCACAAGTTATAAACGCACGGATGCTTTCATGGCAAACAAAGTATGTAAAGATGCATTGGAATCTGAAGGCTTTCAGTGGGCCACATCCCAGTTCTCAACAGCTTGGTATTTTACATTTGGTCTAGCTCACATACTTGAGATCTCTCTCTGGCTGGCCCCTGGGGCATCTAACAAGTGGATCAACATGACACACAAATGTCTGTACTCTGCTGGGGACAGGCACCCTTGCTCATAAAAGACTTAAAGTAAATGGGGACAAATCCTCCATATTGTTCACACAAGTATAAATCTGGATGACTTCTGTAAAGGAAAATTTGTCAATATGGAAGAAATCTTGATATATGGTGGGAACCTATTCTATAGGGTGATTTGGTAGTTAGTGAGAACAGAATCAGCTAGAACTGTGAGGAAGCCTACCCTTCCTGCCCCTCTGGTGCATTCTGGGTGTGGTGCTTTCCCCACTGAGAAAATGGGGACTCGTGACAATTTAGCTTATAAACAGAGATCAATTCAAGCATCTCACCCCATTGCTTGAAGTTCATCTAGATGATTCTGCTTTTCAGTTTACACAGGGAACAGATATTGGGTCAGCCAAGGGCTTTCTGAACACATCACCAACAGCACAGGAACTAGCCCCAGTTATCAACACGTAGGTCCACATGAAACAAAAACGTCCCTGCCGAGCAAAGGAAACTGTCAGCAAGGCACGCAGCAGCCCACAGAGCAGGAGAAAATCGTACCAGCTACCCTTCAGACGGGAGGATAACAGCCAGAATTTACAAAGAATTGCAGAAATTGAATACCAAGGAAATAAAACTGCCAATCAACAAATGGGCTAATGAACTGAAAAGACAGTTTTCAATAAAAAGAACAGAAACGGCCAATAGCTATTTTTAAAAGTGTCCGACATTCCTAGTCATTAGAGAAATGCAAATTAAAATTACTCCACGGCGCCTCCTTACCTATTTCAGAACATCTATCATGAAAAGATCTAACAATAAATGTTGGAGAGGATGTGAAGAAGACTCCACTGTTGGTGGGGGTTCAAGTTAACACAGCCATTATGGAAACCAGTTTGGAAGTTCCTCAAAAAGTTAAAAGTAGTACATCCTAAGACCCAGCTATTTCACTCCCGGGCCTATACCCAGGACCTCCATAGCACAGCAATATTTTCATCCCATGTTTATTTCTGCTTTATTCACTGTAGCAAAGAAATGGAGCCAACCTAGTTGCCCATAAACAGTTAAATGGATAATGAAAACATGATACTGTCTTTGTTTCTCTGTAGCTGTGGTAAACATCATGACCAAAAGTAACTTGGGGAGGAAAGGATATATTTGACTTCTACTTCCCTATCACAGTTCATCCTCAAGGGAAGCCAGGGCAGGAACCTGGAGGCAGGTACTGAAGCAGAGACTGTGGAAGAATGCTGCTTACTGGCTTGCTATTCCTGGCTTATTCAGTTTGCTTTCTTACACACTGCAGGACCCCATGTCCAGGGGAGGCACTGCCCACTGTGGGCTGGGCCCTTCCAGATCAATCGTTAATCAAGAAAGTGCCCCACAGGCTTGCCTACCAACCAGTCTGATAAAGGCAAGTCCTCAGCTGATGCGCCCTCCTCCCAGATGGCTTTAGTTTGTGTCAAATTGGCAAAAAAAAAAAACCAAAACCTCACCAGCACAGGGTCATATATAAAATGGAATTATATTCAGTGCTAAGTAAGAGTGAAATCACAAAATTTGTACGAAAATGGATGGACTTAGAATATATAATATTAAGCGAGGTCACTTGGTCCAAAACGAAAAGAATGAACGTTCTCCCTCATACTCAAATCCTAGCCTATGATGTATAAGTTTATATGTAAACAAATTCACGTCTGGAAGTACAACACAGAGAACAGGAACGGGCGAGGAAGATGATGAGGAAGGACAGAAAGCAGGTAAAGGGCACGTGGGTCACGGAAGAGGATTTATTAAGTTGCTTGTTTTTCTGGTTTTAACTCTCGTGGATTTTTCTTTCCTTCTTTTCTTTTTGGCAGATAAGTGCATAAAAATGTGTTTGGTAGTTAAAAGAGTAAAATCCAAAGTAGAGCTCACGGCTTCAGAGTGGATCTCCTAACTGTGTAGAGATTCGTTGAGATGTATAGACTTTGGGCCTGGCAAGAGCTTATTTGAGAGGCCATGTTACTCTAGCTGTGTGACATTTTTTCATAGGCAAACTCTTAGCAATAAAATTATATACAGACACCATTTCACAAAGTAGCAAGACAAAGTAGCAAAACCACAACATGCCTTTCAACCCAACAATTCCACCATCTTTAGGACCTTTCCCCTAAGAAAATGTGTAAATGAGTAGGGAAATGTTTAGATACAAGGATATTTGTAACAGCATCATTTTTAGAGTTAAAACTGAAAACTAACATTCCAGCGGTAAGGCTTTGTCAATAAATCACATGACAGCTGTTCAGTGGAATCCTAGGCAGACATTAAAAATGACACACTATGACCTTCTGGGATGTAGACTCTACTTGCATTTTCTAAGCTAAAGAAGACCCATTCCCCACCCTTTCCCCAAACATACATATGTGCCTATCCGGAGTGATGGGCAGCCTCTGAGATGGAACCAACTGAGTGATGCCTGGCCTCTGCATTCCTACTGTCATTTCTGAATAATTTGTCACTGTCCAATAGAATACAGTAACATGGAGTTGCGAACTCATGATGAAGTTAATGTGGACTCATGGCGAGGTTGCACATGTCGTGGCTTCCACTTTGCTCTCTGTATTAGTTACTTTGCTTGTCATGTGACCGAGTATCTGACAAAGGGGACTTAGAGGAGAGAGGATTCATTTTGGTTCATGGCTTGAGTGTATAGCCCATCATGATAGGGAAGGATAGGGAAACTATGGTAATGAGAGTGTCTCTCAGCTGTGATGGCAGGAGCATGAGGATGCTGGTTCCCATCCAGGGAACCAGGAAGCAGAGGGTAATACCAGAACTCACTTAGCTTCTTCCTTTCTCCCACCTTTTTATTGAGTCTGGGCATCCAGCTCATGGAATGATGCTTTCCATGTTCAGGGAAAATCTTTTTTCAATTAAACCTCTCTAGAAATGCCCTCATAGCCTTTCCTTGAGGTGGGTTCCCTAGGTGATTCTAAATCTAACCAAGTTGGTGATGAAGGCTAATCATCATACTACTAGACTCACTCTACTGCCTTCTTGGTTACTTATTTTGATAAAACCAGCCTCCATGTTGAAAATGCCCATGTGGCATGGAACTGAAGGTGGTCTTCCGCCATCAGCCAAAGGGACACCAACTAATGCCTGTCCCATAGTGGTAGGGAACTGAATTCTGCTAGCGACTGAATGAGCTTTGAAGTGACTCTTTCCCAAGCTGAGTATTTGGATGAGAACCCAGTTCTAGCCAGCACGCTGTTTGCATGCCTCTGAAACCCTTGAGGAGAACAGAGCCTAGCTGTGCAGGTTCCTCACCTTCAGCACCTGGGGCAAGCTCTAAGTTTGTTGTGTCTGAAGTGACGACTTGCACTTAAGGCAAGAGGTTTTGAGTTCTAAACTATAATGTATTAGATGTTATTGTGTCTGGGTGACATAAATGTAGCATTCTTTTTTTTTTTTTTTTTTTTTTTTGGTTTTTCGAGACAGGGTTTCTCTGTGTACCTTTGCACCTCTCCTGGAACTCACTTGGTAGCCCAGGCTGGCCTCAAACTCACATAGATCCGCCTGGCTCTGCCTCCCGAGTGCTGGGATTAAAGGCGTGCGCCACCACCGCCCGGCAAATGTAGCATTCTTAAAATGTTTGGGGCCTACAGAGTCCTTCAGTGTGGCACTGGCAGACTTTTACATTTATTCTGATGCAAACGAGATTTGACACTGTCATTGAATAAACAGAAGGGTGACTTAACAGCTTACAAATTTATCTGGCTGATTTCATATACTCGAGTCAGAGTTATTTCAGCTCTAGGACATACTCTGGATTTATGAAGCATAGAGTGTGTCTTAGGGTTTCTATTGCTGTGATGAAACACCATGACCAAAAGCAAGTTGGGGAGGAAAGGATTTGTTTGACTTATACTTCCACATTGTAGTTCATTATTGAAGGAAGTCAAGACAGGAACATGGCAGAAACCTGGAGGCAGGAGCTGATGTAAAGGCCATGGAGGGGTGCTTCTTACTGGCTTGCTCATCATGACTTGCTCAGCCTGTTTTCTTATAGAACTCAGGACCACCAGCCCAGGGGTGGCCCCACCCACAAGACTGGGCCCTCTCCATTAAACACTAGTTAAGAAAATGTCTTATATCCAGATCTTATGAAGGCATTTTCTCAACTGAAGTTCCCTCTTTTCCGATAACTCTAGCTTGTGTCAACTTGACCTAAAACTGGCCAGTACAGGTGTTGTTATGATTTATGATTTGAGGTGACTTTGGTTCACATTTTTTTCTCTCTTTTTATTGTAGGTTGGGTTCTTGGGGAGCAGACTCAGATGTTCATGGACACCATCACACATGAAAGAGGCAGGCTGAGCCAGGAAAGCTGAACGTAGTGCCCCCTACAACTCAGTGTCTTAAGTGGTCCAGCCTCTGTAGTCCTGCTTAATTCAGCCACTGGATGCTGGCTGTTCCCAGAAAGGGAGTGACCTTGGAATATGGGGCACTTTGCTCCTGAGACAATTCTGAGACATTCCAGCCACTGAAGACTGTCTTCAGACTATACTCCCTGCTCTGGGCAGCAGGTCTTTACTGGAACATGCCTGTGGGTGCTTCATTTCTGAGTGGACCTCAGTGGAAGGGAAGCTATAAATGTGGAGCTGGCCTAAGGGAGGGTTCAACTGCTCTTCAGACCTAACAAAGGTTTTTCCAGCCACACAGGGAAGTCTGGAGCATATTTGACCCAGGTAAGTTTCTTCTCATTGGGTGGAAAAGGCTTGTTTTTATAACCCTCTGCAGTGGGTCAGTGCAAGCTCATTGCCCTCAGAATGGGCAAGCCCTTGGGTGAAGTCATTCTCATTGGCAAGGCAGATCCCAAAGGAGCTGGCAGCCAGACTCCACCACTGCTACAGAAAAAAAAATCCTTCCTTCTACAAGGACCTGGGTGGACATTTCTGTCCATAGTCTGTCATTTTTACGTCTGACATTCTTCTGTATGTGTGTTCTGCTAGCAGAGCTTCTCTAGGATTGCAGTGAGCCTCATCCCTTTTTGAGGGAAACAGAAGAAGAAGCATCTTGGAGGGACAAAAGCCAATGTCTTATTTACTTCTCTCCATAGTGCTCTGAACTCCCCAATGGTCAGATTGTATTGGATTGTATTCCTCCCCTGATCCTTAGTGGTACTTGTGTCCATCTGGCTTCAGATATTTTATTGCTGCTGGTGCTATCTTGCTCATTGCTCTCAGGAAGCCTAGTCTCCAAGCAGCTTCTCCTACCATCAGCCTTGGCTTGTAGAAGACAGCTACCACCAGTCATTGAAATGATGTTGGTGCTGGGATTTCTGGCCCCAGGGCATGACTATTTTGAACACTGGATCATCTACTGAATGTGCTGGCTTTTCCTAGAGCTTTGTGTCTCCCAGTGTCCCTCCTGGAAGTTGGAGCACCTCAGATTTCCTTTGCTTTAAATATCATGTGTTCTGTGTTTTGAATAGCATCCTAACAGCCACATTGCATCATTTCTTAGGGTCCTTGACAGAAGGTATCTCAGAAGAGAAATCTCAAATCCATAAGCCCTGCCTGATCCAGGTCTAAATTCTGACCCTATTGATCAGCACCAATGAATAATTCCATGGTCTTGTTGGCCCAGGTGGGCTAGGCTTGCAGCTTTGGGGTGGTGTGGACTTTCTCCTTTTATCAGGTACAGTAGGTCCACAGCGGGTTATGTGGTAACTTACAATAGCAGCCCTAATGGCAAGAAGAGAGGAAGATCCTTTAGTGGGCACATGTTGTCTTATGAGGAACTAGCATCTTCACTGAGCCCTGCACCATAACAGGCAGGGTTAGGACTTTCCTGCAGGCTCAGAGGGCTCAAAGGAATCAGGAGATTCAAAGTTGTAGGACTATTCGCCTAAATATTTTCAACATTGAAGTTTGGTTCTATTTATTTAGGTATTATTTGCTTCTATTTATTTATTTGTTTGTTTGTTTGTTTATCTATTTATTTATTTAGGTCCTTGAACTTGACATAACAGAGCTGTGAAGGTTAGAGATTGGACTTCTCATGATATTTTCTTTTTTGTCTCTCAAAAGACACACCTCCCCCTGGGTGTAGGTATGTGCACACTGTGCACGCAGGCTCTAGGAGTCCAGAGAAGGGAATCAGAGTCTCTAGAGCTGGAGTTACAGGCACTTGTGATCTGCCCACTGTGCGCACTGGGACTTGACCCCAGGTCCTCTGGAAGGACAGCAGTGCTCTTAATTTCTGAGCCATCTTTCCGGCTCCAGGAGTTTGCTTTTTCTTACCATGAAGTCCTGAGCCTGTCTCTGCTCCATCTTTCCAGTTGAGGATATCAAAACCTCTTTATTAGGTACCCGGGAGGTCTTATGGCCTTCACATTTGCCTTTCAATTGCCAATCTCTTCTAAGTCTTTCCTAAATATAAATGGTGTTTATCAATAGGCACTCAATACACTGTTGTTGGAGTCACAGCCCCGTGGGAAGCAGATGAAGTCCTGAGTGAATGTGTCTTGTTGACATGATCCTGGTCGTATCATATCAAGCACCCCCATGCCCAAGACCCACAGGAATGGCAAGGCGGTCCCTGTCTGAGGAGGGCTCAGGGAATGGCACAGGCATCCCCTGGCCCGTGTGCGGATGTTGACAGAGTGTACAGAAAGTGTGTATTACTTCTCCTGGATGTTTACAGACTGGGATTGCTCCCCTAGAGAGACTTCAGACTGAGAGATTGATTAACCCCTCCTTGTGCTGTGTATAATAAACTTGCAGAGTTTTGGAGTTGTGTAGTAGGTACCCTCCATTAGAGTAAGCACAGCCTACTGGGTCCCAGCTTTCCTGTATTTGTGTCTGTTATTTCTTCAGTGTCTGTTATTTGTTCAGTATTTGTTCATTCCCGTGTCACACTCGTCAGATTCCCAGGACCACGCCATGCTGGACAAGGCATACTCCCTACCTCTCCACGCCATGCTGGACAAGGAGTACCCCCTACCTTTCCATGCCATGCTGGACAAGGAATACCCCCCACATTTCTATACCATGCTGGACAAGGCATACCCCCCACCTCTCCAATACACATTTCTGATAAATTGCACCAGCTACACAATTCCTTCCTACCAGCATGCCATCCCCAACTCATCAAGAGATTAAACAACTGAATTCTCATCTTATGCCAGAGACTTTCTGTGCCCCACCTACCACTGAGGATGGAGTCATGGAGAGCTAGCAGTCAGCGAGTTTACTCTCTGGCTTCATTCACTGCCTCTTTCTATGACCTGCCAGCAGAATTATTCCTCATTGAGTGTGCTGGCTAGTTGACACAAGCCAGAATCATCTGAGAGGAGGAAGTCTTGATTGAGAAAATGTCTCCGTAAGATCAGGCTGTGGGCATACCTGCGGAGCATTATCCTAATTAGTAATTGGTGGGGAAGGGCCCAGGCCATTGTGGGAGGCTCCGTCCCTGGGTGGTTCATCACCATGCCTATCACACCCCTGAAATGTGATTCATTTTTCTGTATGATTTCTGTATGGTTTTCTTTGTAACTAACTAAATAAATATGACAAGCCACAAACTTTTATTTCAGAGTGAAATCCAAACTGCATCTCCTTCCTCAGTTTGCTTCATGGGTATACAGCATTCGGTTCTAATTTTCAGTATGTAAGGGTGTGTGATCAGAATTTGCAGCATCCGTTTGGAAATCAGATAATAGCCTAACTGATGCCCCAAGCACCCGTGTGTCATGCTATCAGATGTCCTAAGCAAAGACAGCAAGAAACAGACAGCCCATGACCCCATCTTGGTGTTGCGTTGCCTGGTTCACGTTGCGCTCACTTTTGGAGTTATTTTCCCTCCACTGGCTTAGATGGTGCTTCCATTGAAGTTGATCCATCCACACAAATGCTGGCTTATTAACCTGAGATGATCAGAAGGAGAGGGTGTCAATCTTTCTTCCCCTTCTCATCTCTTTGAACGTTCCCCTTCTGTGGAAGTGCTTATGGGAGAGAATTAGTGATGGCTTTTGTTTTTGAAGATATAAAGACCAGCCTGAGGCCTCATTCCTGCTTCTGTCTAGTATCATCTATTTTCCAATAAGAAAAAGTCACCTTTTGACAAGAGGCTGTGAGACCATAACTAGAGAATTTAGTTTCTTTCCTAGAACTTGGAGAAAGCAAGCCCACACAAAAGAACAACTTGAAACTTGTAAAAGGTCCCCGAGAAAGAAGACAACATGGGATTCTGTGACAGCCTTGGGGGTGGATAGGCTGAAATGTTGCCTCTTGCTATAATCTATCATTATATAAATGCTCTGACACTTGGTTTCTTCAGGTGAAGATCATAGCTCATTTTTTTTTGTCCCCTTTTGTAGTAAACGTCCTTGAATGGATTCTGCCTCTTATGCTCATGCATTTTTCAAACAATTCCAAACAGCTCCATCCTCATAGTTCCTCTAAAGGGCCCCTGTTGACCTTCTGTTGTGTGAGATGTTTCCTAGGGAGACATAAACAAATATCTACAGAGACCCAATGGACTGTAGACCAATGTAATGATTCTATCAAAGTCTAACTTGGTGAATGGGTTATATGAGTGTATGGGGTTATATAAAGGAGCATGGACAACTCAAAAGTAGCTGCATCATCCAAAAGCCCTCCTCAGCTTGTGTGTCCAAGCATGGACTATGAGGAACCCTGGAGCACTCTGCATGTGATGTGTCTCTCTTCACCAGTCCTTAATGCTTACATAAATGGAGAGGGAGGGACCTTGTGAATTTGGTGAGTTTCAAGGACTTCTTGAGATTTGTGAGTTATTTATTTCCTGAGTCTTAAGGAATCTCTCTCCAGTGAGAATTGTTTCAACTCAGAGGACATTGCTACACATCTTGCCAGACAGATGACCTCGCAACCGCATCTGCTCAGGTCACACTCTTCCAATTCCAGGCTTCCAATCAACCCCTCCACCTAAGACATCCCATTCTTCTGTGCATCCTTGACTCTTGTTTCTCTTCTGGCCAGAACTGAGTCCCTGAATATCCTCTAACCATGAGTCCGTCTGATGCTGTGGACTCCAAGGTTTTTGATGCCATCTATGTGCTGAGGAGTCTTCCAGTTAGATCCCCAGCCTGACCTCGCCCATGGCTTTCCATCTCCGATAGTCAATCATTTAAGTCACATCTCCTTTTGAGTGTATCATCTGCACTTCAAACATAACTCCTTACTCCCCCACTCCCCACCCATAGCACGAGAAGTTCTGTTATTCTTCCCTTTTATGCTCTGTCTTTTCCTATAGGGATTAGAGTTTACCACGTGTATTTCTCAGAATCCCTGCCTGTGTGTATCCCATTTCCATCTCACCAATAAGATGCACTTGGATGAGACTTGGAGAGAAAAGAGGCTAAATAAATTGCTATTCCTAGACTATCTCCAAGTAAGAGGTTTTGCCGTGGTCTCCAGCACTCTTATGTAAACTCCTTGCGTCTGAAGCTGCAGTATCTCGGCCATTTCCTCAGCTCCCTGCAACACTCTCCCTCTCTGTGAGGAGAGCAAACTGGCATCAGTGCTCTCCCATGACTTGCACTCCTTCCTTCTTTGAGAGGCTTTTCACCCACAGTCTCAGATCCTTTCCTGCCTAAAATGCCTGCATGCGCTTCCCTTCTGATCCGTCCATCCTTTATATCACTGGCCCCACTATTACCTTGCACCTAAATAGAAGACATGGGAGGCATTGCTGTGTTAGTTCAAGATCTAAACCCACTGAACTAAACCTTTACATACAGGTTAATGGTAGTATCATCTATGTAGCTCCCTAGGTTAAAAAACGTAAGGATATTTGATTTTTCTCTCTCCTTCATAGCCAGGATTTTAGTTATTTAAACAATACACCTGAACTTCTGGAAGGTTTAGATCGCCTGGGGGAGGTTCCATATAACTAGTGACACTACAAGCCATTTATCGCAAGGCTGAATGTTGCCAAACATGTGCTCTCTTTTGTTAGAACTAGACTGACAGTGTTTTAACTGGGAAAACAAGTTCTTACATGCATATCTCTCTCTCTCTCTCTCTCTCTCTCTCTCTCTCTCTCTCTCTCTCTCTCTCTCTCTCTCTCTCTCAATGAAGCTTACAAAGGAGTCTCCAGCTGAGAGAAGTCAAGGGCTTATTAAGTGAGGGGCTGCCATGACAGCCATGTCCAAGAGTAGAAGGCTGTTTGATCAAGGAAGCGTCATACGTTTATTGAGCAGAGTGGAGGTGCAATTTTGAGATTTTCAAGGTTACAATTTAAACTGAGCCTAATCTGTGCAGGTGTGGAATTTTTCTCCATCAATATGTATATCACCATCATCCATTTTGGACAAAGTCTCAGGAGTGGGGTTGTTACAAGGATCATGTACATTCTACTCTGTGGTTTAGCCATTGCCAAAAGAGGTGTCAAAGCAATAGAGGTCAAAGTCCATCAAAATGTCTATCCACAATGGTTAACAGAACGTCACTTCAAACTTCTTCATCATTGCCATCCACTGGGTGCGAGAAAATTATTCCATGATGTATGAATGAGGACATCTTTTCCTGTCCTGCTTCTGTGGACTGCCTACTTGTGATGGGAATTTCTTACCAAGTTAGGACCGACTACAGGGGAAATACTTTTGTTCACACTTACTGAGTAAAAACACAAACATTGAGTAGAAGGTCCTAGCACCCTAAGACAAGGTTTTAAACACTGGCATCAGAGGAGGGTGTTTTTCTTCCTAGAAAATATGGCCTCCTTTTTCCTGCCTAGGAGTATTTCACCTAGGCCATCACTCTGCAGAAACACCTCCACCACACTTGGTGGTAGGTACCTTCCAACCGGAGACTTGTGCCCCGCTTCCCGATCTCGCCACTGTAATCCTCTATCTAATCACAGGCACAGTTTTACCTGTGACATGGTGCCGTGAAACACTGAATGGAAGCAAAAGCAGTGAATAAAAACGAAATGATAAAAATAAATCCTCTTGCTTATAGGTTCACTGGGAACTGTGAGGCAGAATTATGCATTTGGCAACACAGAAATGATACTAATGAATGCAAAACATATGAATCATATGCTTTTCAACCCATCATACAACTCCTCAAGTGGAAACAAGACTCCTAAATCTAGTACATTTGTCTAAACCGAGATCCATGGTGTATTCATGCATGCCCACCCCTGAAGCTATTCCGAATTTTTAACCTTGAACGTGAAAGAAATAAATCTTTTGGATTTTGTAGGGGGTGGTGTCACAAGGTTCTCATGAGAGGAGACTTGAGAGTCAACCTAAATCCATCTACAGGGATGTGGTCCTAGTGGTGATGTTGGAGAGGGAGCACGGGGCATTGGGATTAAAGGCTGGCACAGTTGCAAAGAGGATTAGTCTGTTAGTGCGGGTGTGGCCCCAAAGTCCACCTGTCCTGAAGTATCTTTGAATGGGTGTTAGTTGACTTTCTATTACTGAACAAAATCCCTGGGATAAACAAAGGAAGAAGGTTTTTTTTTAATTTTATTTTTTTTATTCTAACAGTTTCAGAGGATTCAGTCCATGGTCAGCTGTCTCTACTGCCTTAACTTTGTGGAGACACACAAACACAATGGCAGGAAGCTGTGGTGCAGGAAAACTGCTCAGTTCATGGTGGCCAGGAAGCAGAAAGAGCCAGAGAGGAAGTCGGGGTAAGATATGCTTTTCAAAGGCATGCCTCAGAGGCTCACTTTCTGCTGGTAAGCCCTTATTAGCCCATTCATCTATGACCTCATTAATAGATGAGACAATTGATGAAGCTAGCATCCTTATGATGCAATCATCATCCAACAGTATCACTAGCTGTAGTCCAAGCCTTTTCAGAGGACACTTTTTATTCAGATCCCAACACTATGTGATCAGATGTATGCTCTATCCCTAGGATTGCTAGAAGGCATGGTAGAAATGGCACACAGTAGGTGCAATGGAGAGATATCCGATGGATGGTGTTTGAGCGATGCTCTGTGATTCCAGGGTATTCGAGATGCACATGGAAGGGCAGATCTGTTCTTGTTACCTGCTTGTATGGTGTTTCTGTCAATGAAGAGGCTTGCTGAGGGGTAAATCTAAGGTGTCTCCTATATGGCCCATGTTGAAAGGTCTATACTCTTTAGCTCATATAACTGACAAATATCTAAGAAGTCTCATTATATTTCAGGTGGCAAATTTGAGCCTCAGAAAGGGAATGAGCCTCGCCCCCACTAGGTCCCAGTTAACGAGTAGCATGTATAATTGAACCCTATCCCCAACCCCTGTATTGAGGCCCTAGCCCTCAGTGTGATGGTATTGGGAGATGGGGATTCTGGGAGATGATTAGGTTTAGGTGAGGCCAGGAGAGTGGAGCCTTCATGACGTGATTTGTGTCTTTATGGGATGTCACCAGAGTTTACTTCTCTTTGTCTCTACTGTGTGAGGACACATTGAGAAGGTCACAGTCTATAAGCCAGAAGGAACATTACTTATCACCAGAACCCAGCCATACTGGCACTGTGATTTCAGATTTATAGCCTCCAAAACCACGAGGAAAACATTTCTACTCTTAAATCTATCTATCCTACCCTAGACTATCCTCACAACATTGTCTGACTGCCTGAGCTAGGATACTGGATTTCAATACCAGTCTGTTGAAATGCAGCCTGTCCATTCCAGTACACGGCGACATCTCTTCAGTACCATCTATGACTTTACCACGCCGTTCTGCTAACCACACAGTGGTGGTAAAGGAAGTCACAATGATACACACATCTCCCCACCTGAGAAACCTGTAGCACTTAGGTGGATTGTTTGTAGTGTTTAATCATGGCAGACATTTAATTTCCTTCCTTTGAATCCATCATCTTGAGAAGCCCAGGAATATTCCGTAGCCCTGGGTTCTACGAAGCTGTCATTTCACAGAATTACAAAGTCCGACAGAGCAGGGTGCATTCACTCAGAGAAGCCATCCTTCCAATATTCACTAATTTTTGCCTTTAGAAAATAGACTCGACTGAAAGGAACACTAGGCTAGCTCTGAGTTCATCAGACATATGTCAAAACATCTAAAAGCTAAACCCATGTAAGGGCTTCTCAGAGAACACAGCAGCTCCAAAACACCTACAGAAAGCTGAAAAGTGCCCCTGACTTTCTCCCTTGTAAGTGAAAGGGGACTGAGCGTATACCAAGTTCATTCTCTGCTTCTCTTCTGGAATAATCTTGGTTTGAGACTCTTGCGTGGAGATTGTTTTGCCCTTGGTCCTTACCTCAGTGTACTCTGACCACAAGGGTCTTCGGATCTCGACTGTGAAATCCTGCCTTAGTTTAGGTCCAGTCCTTGCAACTTCCCTCTGTTCTCTAAGTTACTGCTTGAAAGACCAATTCTGTTCTCGCTCCAGCCACCAAGGCACCAAATGGAATTAAAGACCTGGGTTCTCAGGAGATGTCCTTCTGTAGGTAGAAGACAGATGGTAACTTTCCCTTTGAACTAATGTACTGAACACATGAGCATATTGGAGGTCACAGGCTAACTTGCGGAAGTCGGTTCTCTCCCTCCAGTACGTGGGTCCTGGGGATGAAACTCAGGTTGTCAGGCTTGGCGGCTGTGCTTTACTGCCTGAACCATCTTTCTGGCCCAGGAAATTGCTTTGTTTTTAGTAATTTTATGTGTGTGTGCACGCGCGCGCGTGCTTGTGTGCATGTGTGTATGTGCGTGCGTGCGTGTGTGTGTGTGTGTGTGTGTGTGTGTGTGTGTGTGTGTGTGTGTAGAACAAGGATGATGTCAAATGTGATTGAGGAACCTCAATCACTTACCACCTTATTTATTTTGGGTGCAAGGTCACTCACTGAACTTGGAGCTCAGCAATGTGGCTAAATCAGCTGGCCTGCAAGCCCCAGGGATCCTCCTTTTCCTGTCTCCCCAGTGTGGGGATGACCACCAGCCCAAAAATAATGACCTGGAGACTTATGAAAATTTGGCCTCTAATTTAGGTTTGTCCCCAACTAGCTCTTATAACTCAAATTAACCTGCTTTTATTAATCTACGTTCTGCCACGTGGCTGGGTTACCTCTCCTCTGTACCATATGTCCAACTTCTTCAGTGTCTCACTGGGATCTCTAGCTTGCCTAGACTCATCCTGAATTCCTCTCTTTGCCCAGAAGTCCGGCCTACACTCTCCCGCCTAGCTATTGGCCATTCAGCTCTTTATTAAACCAATCATAGTGACACATCTTCACAAAGTGTAAACAAATATTCCAAAACATTTCCCCCTTTTGTCTAAATAAAAAGGAAAAGGGTTTAATTAATAAGACTATATATAATAAGAACAACTATCAGGTAAGAATTACATTCACAATGTCTAGTCCATTTGTTTTGGCAATTTCTGAGAAAATACTCTATTATCTATCTTATCTTGATGAGTCCAAAGCTTTATACCTAAATCATTTTCTATCATAACTTATATCACTATCCTAAAAATATCATTTTAGACCTTAAAACATTTTCTTAGATAAACAACTTAAGCTTTTATGTCTCTCAATCTTATATACTTATATACATCTCTTTTGTGAGGTTTTTTTTTTTTTAAAGGAAAACTGTAACAGCAACTATCCCATTTTCAACCCCATCAGAGACCCAAGAAGGATATATTACCTGAGTAAACAGGAAGTACAGAATAAACAACTTCTCAAACTATAGAAACAACAGAGACATCTGGCTGCCTGGACAGTCACCCAAAGTTCCTCTGCAATGTTGGGGCATCCATCTTCGATCTACAGGCCTAGAATATCTGACAGACTTTTCTGTGAAGCAGGAATTTGGAAGGACTCTCCTACCTTGTCTTGGCAAAGTTTGGCAGTTGCCTTCTTTTGTGTCCTGCTTGCCCAGTTTGGACAGCATTCTGTCAGCAGTTAAGGCAAGGGCAGTTTCTTGCCAAGTGGCTAACTTTGTCATAATGAAAGCAAACTCCATATGGAGGTTCTTGAATACCCATCATCCTTTTTTGAAGTAGATTGGTGCTGCCAGGAACAGACTTATCTCACTGTTATGAAAAGCCTTATGTTATTAAAACATCTTAAATGCCATATTCTGTAGATCTCTGAAGTGTTTGAAAACCACCTATTTATCTAAAATATATCTGTTTAACCTTGAATACATACATAACATGAGTACAAGTTTGATTGTATAGATGACTAAGTACTAAACTGCATTTCTTAATTATCCTAAACAATTTATAATAATAGCTTTCAAGGACTAGAACTTTACATTATATTTTTAAATGAACTGCATAGGTACAATACCTTAAACAAGAGTAGAAACATATATACAGTATGTTGTAACAAAATAACTTTAAATTTGTATCAATGTACAAAAATCCATATAAATGTAAAATATTTGAGATTAATATTTGCTTTTTAGTTTAAAAGTAGATTCAGAAATCTACTCTTTTATCCTATCATTCCTATACTCTCTTTTTCTTTTCAGAAAGAGATCCTTGAATCCAATCTCCCTTGCTTAGTTTCCTCCCTTACCATGACCAGTAACAATTTGCAACCAAGCCCCATAAACGATGACAAACATCCATAACCCACTGAATGACCGAAAATCACCCACCTCACCTCTTGGGAATGTGGACACCATGTTCTTAAAATTACTTCCTGTTGTCTGGTGGTGACATCATCTTTAGGGGACCCTGAGAAAATTAAGATAATGGTCAAGTCCTGGGAGAGCTAGCTGTACCATTTGTTGTCCAGTCTCTGTGTAATGGGAAAGTGCAGGGCTTATCTGAAGTCCTGGCTAGAGCAGTCTGTGAGGCTGGACCATCTTAACTAGCCCCTTTGAAGTTGTTCTGGATGCAGATTTTTGAGGACACTGGGACAGAAAAATTCTGAGATGCTAGATCACCTGGGCTACTTGTCCTTATTGGTGTCTGGTCCTTTTGTTCTGAAAACACACAAACCTTTAAAGGTAACATGCATATCTATATGAACACAAGAATGGAATATGTGGTGTGCATAACTGAGCTAATGATGATTCTCTGCTCTGTGTTTGAGCAGGTAAAAGACATCTGTCAGCTTTATAAGTCCATTTGGACTACATAACCAAACTGTAATATAAATCTTCATCCATGCTATATGAAAGGACGGCATGTAATCATAAGTTACGAGGACTTTATAGCCAACAAAATTTACTATGTCCATCTAATTTCAGAGCCGTTCCCGTAGTAGAGGGATCTGCATATACGTCACCTGTCTTGTAGTTTCTCTTGTTTTTTTTTCCTTCATGTTTGTAGCCAGGATTTTCAGGAGGTCTTCCCCTGTCAAATCTGATCTTCATTAATTTTGAAGAAATCCATAGCTTTTTGTTTCCTGTGGAAACAAACACATAACCACTCCCCCAACACAACGTATTTCCTGACTTCCATTCTGAATTTAAGACATTCTTAAACTATATAGGTTGGTTTAATTTAGCAGTTTTTTCAACAATTCAATGTCTCTCAGCAGTGTTTGCCCTTTGCTCATCAGCATTCAAAAATTCTAAAGTCAATAAAGCACCATACAGGATCCAGGCACCCCGTATATGGCTTTTTTTTTTATATTATTTTACTCTTTCTTCAAAGACTTTATTATTTTAAAACTATTTATTTATTTATTTATTTTATAACTGTCTATACCCCCCCTCCCTTTATTTAGCACCTAAGCACATTTTCAAAGCACACTGTAACCTGTTCAGAAGTTTTTTTCTGGCCTATTTTTTTTTTTTTGTGTGTGTGTGTGTGTGTGTGTGTGTGTGTGTGTGTGTGTGTGTGCATCTGCAGGTCTGCAGCCAATCTCTGACCATTGCTTGGCTACTTAGCACATGGCACTGGCAGCTGGCTCCCCACCCCTCCCCCCACTTTGGGTCCTGCTGGTGTGGTGTGCCTAACTGTCCTGGCTCTGGAAAGCTGCTGTGTGGGTGCTATGGCAGGCATTTCTATCTAGTCTCCCACTGCAGAGTAGCATATGATCGCTCATGGCAGGGCCTCTTAAACAAGCCAGGCCTCTGCATGCTGCAAGCACCAGGCCTACCTAAGAGACTACGGTGGCCAGGAAGCCACATCCAGCTCTGTGTTTGGGACTTTTTTTCCAGCTTTCTTAGGCCCTGTGTGGATTTATGGGCTGCATGTTGGGCATCAAATGTAGTAGTACTTTTTTGTCAGGGCTGTCAGGCCACAAATAACAACCTGGAGACTTATTATTAATTATGAAAGTTTGGCCTTTGGCTTAGGCTTGTCCCCAACTAGCTCTTATAACTCAAATTAACCTGCTTTTATTAATCTCCGTTCTACCCCATGGCTTAGAGACCTCTGCCCTTGTACCATATATCTTTCTTTAGAGTCTCACTGGCATCTCTCTTCTCTTCTTCCCAGAATTCTCTCTCTCCCCCGAAATCCTGCCTACCCTCTCCTTCCTAGCAACTGGCCATTCAGCTCCTCATTATACCAATCACAGCAAGACATCTTCACACAGTGGGCAAATATCCCACACCACTGCTCAGCCTCTTACATGGGTGCTGGTGATCAAACTTGGGTCCTCGCACTGGTGCAGCGAACACTTTCCCAACTGAGCCGTTTCCCCACCCCCTTTCAAATAAAACATCTATAATGTGAACAGATGACACATACATGTTTATCTTCCCATTTTTACAAAACATGGATGTTTTCCAGGTGATTACGGAGATGTCGTGCTGTGTCTTCGAATCACTACACAGCCAGAGAAACAAGGACATTCACTCTCAAGGAAGAGGAAAGGCTTTAGAATCAGATTTGTCTTCAGCTAGATGTAGCTAGCCACTTAGCCGTTGGCATGATGTATTTTCTCTTTGGGCCTCAGTGTCCTCCTTTCTAAAGTCAAAGTATTATTTACCTCTTACAGACATGGTGCCTCACTCACTGCCGTTTCCAGGATAGCTAGAGAGTGGAAGTGTGGGAGGGACTCATTCTTCAGTTCTTGGGCATACTGTATGGTATCTCTTCTTGTTAACTCTTGCTTAGCAGGTCTGTGTTTCTCTGTGATGGTTTTCTTGGGGAGCGGAGGGGGTTAAAGAGCTAATGAAATTCTGGTTGCTTCCTTGCCATGGCATCTCTGGGCAGCTGGGATGCTGTTGAACAGGTCACCATGGGAGCAGAGGTGGAAGCTCTGGGGACTCAAGGACCAGTCAGCTGGCTTCTTAAAATGCTCCAGGAGAGTTTGATGTTGAAAGTGATGCCTCTGGACTCCAATCTGGGACCAGTGAGCAGTGCGCGCCAATTTCATTTGCCTGAAACTGGTCCGTCAGAAAATACAGGATGCCTTCTGTGGGGGCAGGCTTTGGCCTAGATGGGGAACAAGACTGGGTCCCTGATCTTGATGGAGACCCGGAAAGTAGAAACTAAATGTATTTCACACAAGTTCAGCAATTAGGAAGCGGTGCAAAGCAGAAAAGGTCAGAGAGTGAAGGAACAAGAGCTGGACGTTTGCACTGCAGGGCGGCCAATCCTCCTGTGCCACCCAAGCCCAAACCGTCCTCTGGTGAGACTGTTTCAGAAGAAGCAGGAGCACTGAGGCTAGTGGGAAGGAAAGCAGCTGGTACATTCAGGGGCTTTCCAGGAGGAGGAAGCTGTGGCTCCTGGTGGAGGGAAAAGAAGTAACCTGAGCCAGGCCACATAGACTTGCAAGTAAGGGTAATTGAAAAATCACCTCCCATTTCCAGATGTTCAGAGGCAGGGGGATGCTGAAACTGAGAATGAAGAGAGATTATCCACAGAAAGGTTCTCTATTGCCCAGTCCGGGGAGTGTGGCTTACGGTTCTCAGTCCTCCTGATACACTGATCCTGTATCCTTGGTTATTGAATTCCTATATGGCACCACTGTAAGACATAGATTTGTGTTGTTTATAAGTTAATCAGTCTATAGTATTTTATCATAGATGTCCAAATGAAGGCATCAGTATTCTTTTCTTTTCCTTCCTTCCTTCCTTCCCTTCTTCCCTTCCCTCCTTCCCTCCCTGCCTCCCTCCCTTCTTCCTTCTGAATCAGGCAAACATAGGAATAATTTAGTAACCTGGCCTTTAAGTAAACTTCTAGGAAGAATCTCTTCTGCTTATGCATAATTAGGTATAAAATCAGATGCATGTTGGGAAGTAGAAAAATGATTATTATGACCTAATCTATTAATCAAAACAGAACCACCTGCATTATGCCCCCTCAGTAACCAAGCTCCTCCTTCTCTTGGCCCCAGATGATAATCAGGGCCCCTGCGCAATTTCACTCATATGACCTTCCTCTGCAGTCTGTTCTGATATTTTCTGTTGCTTTGCCTTAATAAACTTTTGCAAATTTGTGTGGGCTTTTATTTCAATCACTAAAACAAGAGGCTGCACTCAAGCCTTGCCCTCACCACTGGTTATAGGCAGCTCTCCTTTCCTTCCTTCCTGTCTACCTCTCTGCCTACTTCTCTCTTTATATATATATATCTCCTTCCTTTGTTCTTTTTCTTTTCTTTCTAAGTTAAAAAAAATGTGTAGACTGTTTCGCCTGTGTGTAAGTATGTGCACCACGTGGGGTCCAGGTGCCCTTGGAGGTCAGAAGAACACAAAAGGTCCCCTGCAACCGGAGTTATGGTTGGCTTGAAGCCACTAGTATGGGGCCCAGCCTTCCATCTCGGTCTCAGACTTGCTTTGTGTAGCGGCCTGGCCTCAACCTTGTGATCTCCCGCCTTGGCTTTCCGGGTACTGGGACTATAGGTTTGTACTACCCCATCTGACTCTGTGTCCCCTGAAAATACTTCCTCTGTGATTTCAATGGGCAGCCAGGGGTGGAAACGACCAATCTGGAACATTCCCCTTTTGCTCAGTAGTCAGTTAGTAATTCCTTTACTTTTATGGGCATTTCTTAAAACATGTTCCTGGACCCTGTATTAGAACAGATTCTTGGGTCTGACCCCGGACCTACTGAGTCAGACTCTGGTCAAAGGATGCATCTGAACACACACCATCTTAGATAATTTGTAAGCTCCCTTAGGTTTGAGAAAGTCTGACTAAAAGATGGACTGTCTCCCATTTCATGCGACTCTGCACTAAGAGAGCTGATAGCCCTTCTATCTTCTTACTAAACTCAAGCCACTTCGGCTTGCCATTACAAGCTTGAGACTTTAAAACAGTACAGCGAAGACCTTGGAAGGAAGAATCTCATTTCGATGTAATGCAGGTGGTTGGATGAAGCCATTTCTTCTAGCTCTGACACTCTATGATTTTATACCATTATATCTGTCATTATGATCTGTGAAGCACAGGTATGAAATGTAGCTACTGTAGACAGAAGGGCAGGCAATAGCTTCAAGCAGGGTTCACATAGCCCTATGGGTCCTGCCTTGGACTTTAGATCAAGCTGACCAATGCAGCTATGGATACCTGAGGCCCTCAAGACTGAGCTGTATCTCCACCATGCGCTTGTCACCACCATCATGGATCATCGTGGCTCTTGTTTCTTAGTTACTTAATTGCTATTAGCATATGTCTGTTGTGCAGAATGATGGGTCTTGTTATGACACTCTCACACTTGTATGCCATATGCTTTGATCTGATTCAATGTGCTTCCCTTGGGTTTCTCCTATGCCCCCTCTGTCTGCTGTTTTAACCCTGTGCTCCATTTCTGACCTACTTTGAGCTCTTGGCTCTGAGTCTGAACTTCATTCCTATTGCTTATCCTTTGAACTTGAGGTTAACACTTGTTTCCCCCTGAATGCTCATCTTAGTTTTTCTTGGTGGACTCTTTTCTGCCAGACCTGGGGAAGAAGAACCAATCCTGGCTCAGGCTGCCTGTGGACCTGCCTAAACAGTCCTATAACAACCTTAGGGACAGACAGTTCCATCATGATCTTCGAAGTGGGACAGAGAAGTCAACTCTTCCCCCCATGCTCCCCAGGGGATTCCAGCAGGCAGTGAGGGTTGACAAAAAAATTACAAGTAGAAAGCCACACCTCCCTACAGCCACCCTCTTCCACCTTGGCACAGCCTGGGTAACACTTCTTTCACCACATTTCCATACCATGGAGGAGCTCTTTTAATGGCTGTCCCAAGCCAGTAGTTACCACTCCTCCCTCTGGGAGTAGAATCTGAAATATGCCACCAATCATGAGGATGCAGGGCTGAGGGAGAGGCAGCTGGCCAAAGAAAACAGAGCACTCACAGGAGAGACTCACAGGCAGAGAGCTGGCGGGCCATGCAAAGCAGACAGAGAAGTCGTTCGCCATAATGAGTAACCTGCGGCAGGCGCTTTGCAGAGCAATACAGTTGATAAATACTCGGTACTTAAAGTGAACTTTGAACAAATGCACAAGCAGAGATTGAGTGCGTTGAGCAAAGAGTGGCACATTAAGGGCTTGTTACAAAGAAACCTTGTCCCTGCACAGACTGCAGTGGAATAAAAACAGAGTTGTGTCGTAGAATATTATTTTTAAGATGTGTTACTTTTGTTTGGGTTGCATTTGTTTAACTCTGTGAAGCTGTGTTACTGTGCCTGTCTAAAACACCTGATGGTCTAATAAAGAGCTGAATGACCAATAGCGAGGCCCGAGAAAGGATGGGCAGGGCTGGCTGGCAAAGAGAATATATAGAAGGAGAAATCTGGAAAAGGAAAGCTAGCAGCTGGAGAAGGAGGAGAACTCCAGGGGCCAGCCCCCCAGCTACACAGCAAGCCTAGGAGTAAGAGTAAGATTTACAGAAGTAAGAGAATGGGAAAAACCCAGAGGCGAAAGATAGATGGGATAATTTAAGTTAAGGAAAGCTGGCTAGAAATAAACCAAGCTAAGGCTGAGCATAAGCCTCATAATTAAGAATAAGCCTCTGTGTGTGATTTATTTGGGAGCGGGGTGTCGGGCCCCCCAAAAGAGTAAAATACAAACAAACAACAGAGTTGGCAACTCACAGGCGACTCAATGGGTGAGAACATGCGCTGCTCTTGCAGAGGACCTGGAGTTCAGTTGCCAGGATCTAAGTGAGGCAGCATACAACCACCTGTAACTCTAGCTTCAAGAGATCCTTTTCTGGCCTCCACAGGTACCTGCACTCATGTGTGCACATGAGTGCATACACACATACATAATTAAAAATAAAATCAATTAAAAAAATAGTTGGAGACTTAATGGAAGTTACCCTGCTAGCAGAACCAAGGCAGTGAAGTACATTCCCTAAAACTCTGATGGTTGAGGTGGAGGGTGATCATGTAGTGATACTAACTGAGTTGGGGGGGGTCACAGTGGTTTTAGGGTGAGGTGGAATTGGAAGCTCCTATTGTGATCTCTCTGCGGGTTATTTGTAGTTTGTGGAGTCCACCAAGCTTAAATTGTCTACATAATAAGTTTTCTATCATTTTAATTCCAGAGGACACTCACCATTTTTAATTAATTCTTTTGTTGTTGCTATGAAATCCTAGAGCTAAGGAATCCTATTAAGTTCTTTCATAGAAACATATACGGGCAAGCGAGTTTGGGTGTCCAGCTTGGTGGCTGGGAAGGGAAGTAACTCTTGCCATGGACCTGGTGCCTCAGCAACATTCAAATTCCTCTCTAGGATGCTACACACAGTGCTAACGCCATCAGGCCAGAGCATAAACATCGACTGCGAGGCCCAAGAAATTGAAAAGCATGGGATTGATGCATTTGGGAGGTTCTGTAATGAGACAGGAGGCAGAAAGATGTGGAGAGCACTCCAGCTGCCAAACTGGAAAGGTTGGGGGATCAAGTGGAGCGTTTCAAAGTAGTCATCCCTGCTTTTCATTAAGATGAAAACCCAGATACACTCGTTCCTCACAGAGTCAACTGATCTCAACAAGACAGCCCAAGCTCGCTGGCCCATCACTTCCTACGGTGGCGTGGCGGTGAGAATAGAATCTGACTCTCTTTATCTGCCAGGTCTGGATGTTGATGGGAGTTTCTGATGGAAAGAAATCAACTGTTTTTTCTCTGTGATTTCAACCGACTCGCTTTAGAAAGAACCATCAGAGCGGAAAGTAAACCCTGGGAGTGGGAGAATGCACGGTCTTCTCTCCTTCCCCTTCTTTTACTGGCCAGGAGGGATGTGTCTCTCAGAAGTCCCACCCCTGGCGATTCTCTTTGGAAGAGCTTATTTGGAAACTCAGCAGAGGGAGGAGTTCAAGTGCATTGCCACTGAAACCAGATTAAAAGCCAATGATTACCTGGGAGCCGGGTGGATGCTGAGCCTACCCTGGCAATAAGCTCCTGATAACAGCATGCAGTTACATGCAAGGTCTCCTTGAATTTTCTCAGAAGAGGACAGATTAAAAGTACACAAAGGTTTAAAAAGCCCAAACCTTAAACAGCGAGAGAAAAGCTGGGTGATTGGGAATAGCCTCTGCCAGGTCCTATCTCTTGGGGCTTTGTGACCAAATCCCATTTCACACCAGATTTAACGGAGAATTCATCTGAAAGTCAAAACGCTGCCCAGTGCCTTTGAACATCTTCCTTTAAAGCTGTGTTAATGAGCTTGACTACTTCAGGCCCATGAGCCTTCACTGCTGTTTCTGCAAGGTTGAAGTCTACCCAGGACCTGCTCAGGAATTCTCTCATTCAGAGTTCCAGTCTCATCACGGACTTCTCCCTTCCTTTATCTGGGAAAAAAAGGAATATTTAGACATGTAATTGGCATATAATGAGATAACTATAACAAGTTAATTAGTTCTCAATTAAGTTGCATTTGCCATACTTCCTGAATGTGTTCTCGGCAATTAGGGACATCTAATGAACTTGGAGTAACTGCTTGACTTCTCACAGTCAGCAGGAAGATGAGAACATCTCTCTTTGAGTCAGAGGCATCACGGCTTTCCTTTCTTGAAGTCAGCATCAGGGGATGCATCCAGCCCGTCTTAAGATCAGCAAAACAGAAGAGCGGTCAACGAGACAGTAGGCTGGAGCAAGAAAACAGGGCAACGAAGAGTGGCTGATTAATGCAACGTAAGGGCCTTTGCCTGTGGAATCCTGGAGTTATGGGTTCAAGTCCTGGCTATTGCTTTCTAGTTGATTTTTCGTTCTATAAGTTCTTGAGGCTGAGCAATCTATAAAGAAGAGAATTTTTAGTCATCAGGAAAACAGCAATGGAATATGCATTGAGAGCCCATCTCTCTCCTGTCAGAATGGCTAGGATGGAGAAAATGAAGGAGACTAGTTGCTGGAAAGATGCAGGAGAAAAGGGACCCTTAGTCACTGTTGGTAGGGAATGTAGGCTAGTGAGCCACTACGGAAATAATAATAAAAAGATTGGAACACCATGATCTGATCCAGCAATGCGGCTCCTGGGTATATAACCCAAAGGAAGTTAATATACCACAGAATTATTTGCACATCCACATTTATGTAGTATTGGTCACAATACTCAAGATATGAAACCAAGATAGATGTCCAGTTAACTGATGAATGGATAAAAAAATGTGGTGTATATACACAACGGAGTTTTATTCAGCTGTGAAGAGGGACAAAATTAAGTAATTTGTACAATTTTGAACAAAATTGGAAATCATCCTACTAAGCAAAATAATCTAGACTTAAAAGGACAGATCTCACATGTTTGTCTCTTATAGGCAGAATCTCCTTAAACACACACACACACACACACACACACACACACACACACACCACAAAATGAACTTGGGACTATTAGTATTTGGTGAGAGAAGGGAGACCAGTGAGAGAAGGCAGAAGGAATGATGTGGGAAGAAAGGAAAAGATGGGCAAATACAAGCAATACACACAATGTACATGCATGAAAACATCATATTGAAACTCATCATCTGTGCACTAATGAAAAGTCCGTTTAATAAAGCCCTAAACTAGGACAGTATCTCTCGACAGTGTTCCCCTCAATAACAACAAACAAATAAATAAAAACTCAAAACACAAAACAGGAACAGTGTTTATTTAACTCGAAGCTCTGGAGCTAGAAGGGACAAGATTGTGTCCCCAATATCAGCTGAGGGTCTTCTCACCACCTCATGCTATGGTGGAGGGCATCATATGACAAGAAAGTGCAAGCAACACTAGAGCTAACATTTTTATGATGAAGCCACTCTTGAAGAAATCAAATAACCCACCCATTGGCCTCCAAATAGATGAATCTGATCACCTCCCAAAGGACCTCCCTCTAAATGCCATCCATATATACATGTGGGGATTAAGTTGCCAACGCATGAATTGTACAGGACACTTTCAAACCATAGCAATGACTTGAGACAGCACCTCAAGACCTCCAGCCTCCACGTTTACGCTAGATAGGACAATGTAGAACTCAAAAGGTTGCTGTGGAGACTGGCCAGAGTATGGAAGCTTAAACCCTCTGTTTTCCACATACAGCAAACTTTGTTATTCATCTATAGAAGTTTCTCTGTGACTTCTGTATTTTGGAGGGTTTGACAAAGACATTACTTGGGTAAACCCCAGAGGAGGGGTCAGTTGTCATAGCTGGAGCCCCCCTGGGCAAATTTCAATGCAGTCCCAAGTGGTGAACTCTTCAGTGAAAAACATTATCAGCATACTACAAGATGCCCAGGTAGCCAGAGAACGTACACAGAGAATGTCAATTATTCATATCCCCCATTATGATCACAACACACAGTGAGACTGAGATGAGAAGAGCAATTTGAGTTTATCTGTCAAGCACCTTGTAAGAGTATGAAAGTGGTCCTCTCTGGGGAGGAAGTAGGTATGGTGGGTAAGGAAGGGGTTAAGCCTCCACAGCAGCACACCCTGCTGAGGTGCTCCAGGGCTGTGGCTCTCCCTAGATATTCCTTTCTATCCACCCAGGGCTCACCTCAACTTTAGTACCAGCTATGATTAAAAAGCCACATTGAGAAATCGTCAGAAGGAGGGAAAAAAAATTTACAAACTAATTTGCATTTTAATGAATTTTTAATTGAACCCAAATCTGTTGTTTCTGTTTAAAGATGCAGGGCTGACTTTGTGGTCTCTGCGGCTGAGGGCCAAGTGGGAACTTGATGTGATAAAAACAATAATAATGCTAAGCTTAATTAGGTTTGAAGACTTGTCTGAAGGTCTGTGTGGAGTCTGGGAACGGTGTTTTCTAGCAGTAGGTTAAGAAGTGGGATTGGATGGGTGGATGCTTCTCCCACAGATCAAGATCTCAGCTCAAAAGAACCATGAGCCCTTTGGGTGGGGCAGGCTACTAGGGTCCTGACTATGTTGATTTTGGTTTCTAGGCACAGGTGCCTCCCGAATTAGTCAGAGGTAGATAAGCCATGAAATTCTGCACTGCTTTGGTGTGCCACCACCTGCAGCTTCTCCTTTTTCTCCTTCTCCTTCCTTCTTCTTCATTCTCTGTTTATTATTTTTTCAATATAATATTTTTATTGATTCTCTGGGAATTTCACGTCATGCACTCCGATCACACTTACTCCATGTCTGCCTCCTCATTCTTGTGACCTCCCACCCCCCAGAAATAAAAATTAAAATTAAAAAATAGAAAATTAAGAAAAAAACAAGTCCATTATGTATTATTTATATACGTGTTGGAGCATGGTCAAACTCTCAGTGGCTTGTCCCTTAAGTAGAAGTGAGTCCTCCTCTCTCTCATCCCCTGCCAGAAGTCATCAATTGTGGAGAGCTACACTTCAGCATCCTTATGACATGTTTAAAGAGTTCTCTCTGATGGCTTCCTGTTTAGGCTGTCACTTGGGTGCAGGTGGGATAGAGGTTGTCACAGAAGCCTTCTGTGTCCCTCTTTCTCAACTGTGTGTCTGCAGTCATCAATGACACTGCAAAAGCAGCTTCCTTGATCTTTCCAGTCAGTGGGCATGGATCATGTGCTCCCACATGGTTTCTGGTCACAGCACAAAGCAGGAACATGACCCTCAGCTGCAATAGAACCACAGACAAGACCCCTGGAGGCAACTCAGACCACTGACATCAACGTGAACTCAGGCGGCAGTACGGGCCACTCACATCAGTATGGTCCCCAGTGGCAACATGGTCCACAGATAACAATAGGGCTTGAGATTGCAGAACAGACCACGGACAGCCAAATGACCCTCAGTGGTCATGTAGGTCACAGACATCAACACAGGCCCCGGCCTTATCAAGACTATTGACCTCAGAAGCAGCATGGACCATGGGCCTCAACATGGCTTTGGGTGGTTACAACACATCCACAAGCCACCCCCTCCCCCTAGGCAGCAAACCCCGGGGACATCACCAAGGCTTCAGTCAGCAGCACAGACTGTGTTCTTCTGCATGGATCTTGGGCTTCATCATGGCCTGGGGCAGCAGCATGGACCACATACACCAATGTAGCCTCTGGTGGCAGCAGGGAGCACAGTGGTCCTTGGAGGAGGTCCAATCCAGAAAGTGAACAGCTCCTCATCTTGGGCCTCCATTGTTGCCCAGAGCCAGGGCGATCCCACAGCCAGGCAGCATGTCTGAAGGCTGAGTCTGTGTCCACTCCAGGCTGCTGCACCCCACCCCGCCGTCCCTACTGGGCAATGACAACATGTGAACCTTAGCCCTCTCCCATACCTGTCATCGACGCTGCATCTCCAGTTCTGTCTCTCTCCACAGCTCATGGTACTGCTCCATTTTTCTACCTTTCCTACCTCTCCATCACATATTTGTTCCTGGTATTGATGCCTACTGCCTGTGTCACGAGGCAGGGCATCCTGGCTGGCTTCTGCTGCCGCCGTTATCTGTGTATTTTTTTTTTCTTGAAGTGGAGCTAGAACTCAGGGCCTGTTGGATGCTGTGAGGATTTTCCCCCACTGAAGCATATCCTTAGCCTCTACACTAAATGGCGGATTCTTAGTGAAGGTCACACGTAACTAAGGGTCATTGGTCAATGTGATCAATGTGGGGCTCGTTGGGGGAGGACAGCTAAACTGGTAAAGTGCCCGCTGTGAAATCCTAAGCATCCCTGTTTGGATCCTCAACACTCGTGTAAACAGCCAAGCACAGCACTGGGTGTCTGTGAGCCCAGCACTGGGAGGTGGAGACAGACGGATCTCTGCGACTTGCTGGCAGTCTAGTCTTTTGTGGCATCTGTGAGCTCCAGGTTCGGTGACAGAATCTGCCCCGGCCCCTGCAAAAAAAAAAGCAAAAAAAGAGAGGTGTGAGTGATGGAGGAAAACATCCGACATTGACCTCTGACTCACATAGTGTCTTAGTTACTTTTCTATTGCCATGACAAAAACACCATGACTAAGGTAACTTCTAAAAGAAAGCATTTAATTTGGGGGTGGGAATCCCCATTCCAGAGGGTAGTAGATAGAGTCCATGATCATCATGGCAGCAGGCAGGCAAGCATGGCACCGGAGCAGTAGCTGAAAGCTTATGTATTGAGATAATAATCAAGAGGAAGAGAGAGAGAGAGAGAGAGAGAGAGAGAGAGAGAGAGAGAGAGAGAGAGAGAGAGAGAGAGAGTTAGTTTTTGGTCCTATTACTGTATTTGGGTTGGAGATGGTAGGTTTTATTACCCAGAGCAAAAATCTACATCAGGGATCATGTTTCTGTTGACTGTCCATGACCTACAGCTCCACTGGGGAGACACAAAGTGACAGGTTGACCTAGATGGATTTCCTCACTAGCAGTGGGAATGTCACAAGAGAAGAGATCCAAGTGTTGGGCATTCGTCGCTTTTATGGGAAGACCAAGACAGCTTGTGCTTTAGGGTGAGAGATGCTAAGAGAAAGGCCCAGGTCACGTTAGCAGTCAGCACCTTGAACTCCCGGCACACCTGGCTAGGTCTATGGCAGTTTCTTCATCCAGAAGCTGTGTCTGGATGCGGAGTTCAAAGTCCAGTACAATATTTGGGATGATTTGAGTGAGGTGCCTGTGTTTGTGTTTGGGGGCGTGTTGGGAAAGTGGTTTGTTTCTTTACTACAAAGGAGTAAAAATAATTGTTGGAAGTATTTTCCTCCTTCAGAATAATTTGTGTAGCCAGGGGAAATTCTGAAATATTAATGATAAGCAAATCTCTCCCTTAGCCATTTACCCAGGCCTGCTTGCCATCTTTCCCCCTTCCACGTACACTCTTCTTTTCTACGCCCTGACAGCCTCCTGGGAGCCTACATCTTCCCAGGCAAAGATTCCAGAGTGGCCCAAGGAAAAGAGGTACAATAGAGTTTCCTAGATTGAAAGACACTGTCCAAAGGGCGGCCGAGGATTTTAGAAGATTGTTTGCCAAGCAGATGTTTTCCCTTTGCATAAGGCAGACAAAATTCCCACAAGCCAAGGAGAGGAGAGAATACTCAGGGAGGCAGGAAGAATGCTCTCCCAAGTTGAGTTACAGTTCCTCTCCTTGACGAAGTCCCAGTATAAATCTGGGGATAAGCTATGGTATGGAAAAAGCAACAGCCTGAAAGTGTGTCAGTGAGATGCTGAGAAAGCCACAGATTTCATATGGAATACTGGCTCTCCCTCTGTGTCCAAAGGCCAGCTGCTGTGGGATGCCTTGCCATCAGGGCTCATGCAGGCCCCAGAGCTTCTTCTGGGTTCCAGCTTTTCCTTGCTCTCCTTCACATTGTCACTACCTTTCCCTCATGACAATCTTTAAGGAGGCCTTGAAGTACAACACGTCCCCAGGTGTGGGAGTGACAGCATTAAAGGGATTGATTACAGTTGTAGAAAGTTGAGTGTCTGTGCCAATTCTATCTATCTATCAATTGTCTGTCTATCTATCTATCTATCTATCTATCTATCTATCTATCTATCTATCTATCTATCTATCTTCTATCTATCTATCTTCTATCAATTGTCTATCTATCTATCTATCTATCTATCTATCTATCTATCTATCTATATCATCTACCTCTCCATCCATCTAACTTCTGTCCCTCCATATGCTAATTTGTCCGTTCTTATACTCATCCTAGTGCCTGATTCTCTTGGCTTAGAAAGGTCACACTGGTCACCTAGAGAAGGAACACCTATGAGATGCTGTGTCTGGAATCATGGGAGGAGAGAAAGCACTCAGGGGAAAGTTCTCTCTACTCCCTTCAGTCACTGAACTGTGTCCTTAACCCTCTGGACTCTGGAGCCCTCTTACCATGCAGGTGCTCTAAGACAAAAGAGGAAAACAAGGTCATGCTTGTGATGGTCCAAACAGGGCTCCTTCTAGTCAGCCGCAGGACGCTGTCACAGGCAGGGGTGGCCAAGAAGCCCTTCTGATGTGACAGCTCCTAATGTAGCTCTTAGAATAAGCAAATCTTGGAATAGTGAAGCTTTGGGGTTTGTTTATTTATTTATTTATTTATTTATTTATTTATTTATTTATTTATATTATCTCTCTCTTTTTTTAAGCTAAAGAGCAGATTTTTGTTTGTTTGTTTGTTTTTTGTTTTTCGAGACAGGGTTTCTCTGTATATCTTTGCACCTTTCCTGGAACTTACTTTGTAGTCCAGGCTGGCCTTGAACTCACAAAGATCTGCCTGCCTCAAGAACAGATTTTTGTAATGGCATTTTCCAGTTGGACTTTCAAAGACAGATGTGGACAATGACACACACACACACACACACACACATATACACACACATATATATGTATGTATATATGTGTGTATGTATACATGTATGTACTATATATATGCTATATATGCCATATATATGATATGTATATAATATAAACTCCATGGAAGGCAAAATCTCAAGAGCTGTCAGAGATCTGGACCTTGATCAAGATTAGATCACACCTGTCTGAATAATTGTGGGCTGTGTGCTTATCAAAGTGATTATAAAACATTTCAAATAACACAGACTTGTGAGGAGTTTCAGTTCCTTGATTTTGTCTAAAAAGCATGAAGGGCACACTAAAATAAGTATAAATCACAGCAAGTAATTCTATTGAGGTACAGAAGCTTTGCTGTCTAGGAGGTTAATTGGGAGGTACAGAACCTTCTCTTGCGGCTGGAACTATATGGCTCAGTTGGTAAAGGGCTTCCCTTGCAAGCATGAGAACCCAAGTCTGATTCCCAGTATCCACATAAAAAAACATAGGCATGGTGGTACGTAGTTGTTCTCTCAACACCAGGGAGGTCGGGATAGGTGGATTCCTAGGGCTCCCTGGTCAGTCACTCCAGCGTGCTTGCTGGGTTCCAGGCCAGTGAGAGATTGTCACAATAACAGCAGCAAAAAGCCAAGTTGAACAGTGCCCGAGGAACAATACACAAGGTTGTTCTCTGACCTATACCTGCACATGTGAATACACATAGATGCACATAAACACAAAAGACCCTCTCATATTATACATAAAGGCATTGGTGAGTATACCAAGACAGGCGGGCCCTTAAGAGAGACCAAACTTGAACTGCAGTGAACTTCGGCTGTTCAGGTACAGGCCACATAAGTCAGAAGAACATAAGTCAGATGAGTGATCCACCTGCCTGTTGTGGTTGGTTTTTTACTCTTTTGAGGGCCCGCCACACAGCTCTCAAATAAATCGCACACAGAGGCTTAGTCTTAATTATGATGCCCAGCCTTAGCTTGGCTTGTTGCTAGCCAGCTTTTCTTAACTTAAATTATCCCGTCTACCTTTTGCCTCTGGGTGTTTCCCCGTTCTCTTACTTCTGTAAATATTACTCTTACTCTGTGGCTTGCTGTGTACTTGGATGGCTGGCCCCTGGAGTCCTCCTCCTTCTCTTGTTCTTCTTCCTTCACTACTCCATCCCTTTTCTTCTCCCTCCTCCTAGATTTCTCCTTCTGTATATTCTCTCTGCCTGCTAGTCCCACCTATCCTTTCTCCTGCCTTGCTGTTGGCCATTCAGTTCTTTATTAGACCATTGGGTGTTCTAGACAGGCACAGTAACACAGCTTCACAGAGTTAAACAAATGCAACGTAAACAAAAGTAACACACCTTAAAATAATATTCTACATCACCTGCCAGATGAACAGCTCCACCTCCCAGATTCTGTTCCCAAAAACCCAATGCAGCACCCACACCCTCCCACCTCATTGCCCTCCCGAGGCCAGTCCCTGTCCCTAACTCCAGAGGACTTCCAGTGCTCAGGTGCAGGCCATGGCGGTCATAGAAGAGGTGCAGGTCTTATCAGTCAGAGGAATAGAGACTGCCCTGCTACATCAAAGTCCAACCCAACCACCCGCCAGCTTCGACAGAGACTCCCTACTAGATCAGAGGTCATGTTGGCCTCCAGATATCCAGGCCAAATACCGGAAGACCAAAGAGGAAACAGAAGCAAAGGAACAAAACACCCATCTAACAAAGACAAACTCAGAAACCAGGACCTAGACCTGTAATCATCCCAAACCCAGATGCCTAAATGCCAGTATAAGAACACAATCAGCAACAGCCAGGGCAATGTGGCACCACCAGAGGCCAGCTATCCTATGACAGCAAGACCCGAATATTCCACGGCAGCTGAAGCACAAGAAAGCAACCTTAAAAACTACTTGATAAAGATATAGGTGCTTAAAGAGGAAATGAAAAAAAAATTCCTTAAAGAAATTGAGGAAAAGATAAACAAAAAATTGGAGGAAATCAATAAATCCCTTAAAAGATGCCAAGAAAGCCAAGAAAAAAATGGAGAAACAGGTGAAGGGAACTATTCAAGACCTAAAAACCAAAATAGAAGCAATAAAGAAAACAAACTGAGGGAATTCTGGAAATGGAAAATCTGGGTAGGTGGTCGAGAACCACAGACACAAACATCACCAACAGAATACAAGAGATGGAAGAGAGAATCTTAGGCATTGGAAATATGATCGAAGACAACGTTAAATCTAAAAAACTTCTAACAAAACATCCAGGAAACCTGGGACATATGAAAAGAACAAACCTAAGAATAATAGGAATAGAAGAAGGAGAAGAATACCGGTCCAAAAACCCAGAAAATATATTTAACAAAATCATAGAAGAAAGTTTTCCCAATCTAAAGAAGGACATACCCATAAAGGTGCAAGAAGCTAACAGAACACCAAACAGATTGAACCAGAAAAGAAAGACTCCCTCATCACATAATAATCAAAACACTAAACATACAGAACAAAGAGAGAATATTAAAAGCTGCAGGGGAAAAAAGCAGAGTAACATATAAAGCAGACCTATTAGAATTATACCCAACTTCTCAATGGAGACTCTGAAAGCCATAAGGGCCTGGACAGATGTCTTCCAGACTCTAAGAGACCACAGATGGCAACCCAGACTACAATACCCAGCAAAACTTTTGAACTCCATAGATGGACAAAAAAATGTATTTCATGACAAAGTCAAATTTAAATAGTATCTATCCACAAATTCAGCCCTACAGAAGGTACTAGAAGGAAAACTCTAACCCAAGGAAGTTAGCTACACCACCACCAACACAATAGATAATCTCACATCAACAAAACATAAAGAGGGAAAACACACACACACACACACACACACACACACACACACACACACACACACTACCACAACCACCACCACAAACAACAACAAAATAACAAGAATTAACAATCACCAGTCATCAATATTTCCCAGTATCAGTGGACTCAGTTGCCCAGTAAAAAGACACAGGCTAACAGAATGGATATGAAAATAGTATTCATCCTTCTGCTGCATACAAGAAATACCTCAACTTCAAAGAAAGGCATTACTTCAGAGTAATGGGTTGGAAAAAGATTCTCCAAGCAAAAGGACCTTAGAAACAAGCTGGTATAGCTATTCTAATATCTAACAAAATAGACTTCAAATCAAAATTAATAAAAAGAGATCTAGAAGGATATTTCATACTCATCAAAGGAAAAAATCTTTCAAGATAACATTTCAAGTCTTAACATCTATTCCCCAAATGCGAGGACACCCATATTTGTCAAAGAAATGTTACCAAAGCTTAAATCACGCATTGAACATCGTACATTAATAGTGGGAGATTTTAATACCTCATTCTCACCAATGGACAGGTCTGCTAGACAGAAACTAACAGAGAAATAATGGAGCTAACAGATGTCATGAATCAAATAGATCTATCAGACATCTACAGAACATTTCATTCAAACACAAAAGAACATACCTTCTTCTCAGAACCTCACAGAACATTCTCCAAAATTGACCACATACTTGGTTACAAAGCAAATCTTAACAGGTACAAGAAAATTGAAATAACATAGTGTATCCTGTCAGACTACCACAGATTAAAGCTGTATTTCAAGAACAACATAAACAACATAAAGCCTACAAACTCGTGGACTACTGGGTCAAGGTGGAAATACAGAAAGAAATTAAAGCCTTCCTAGAATACAATGAAAATGAATGCACAACATACCCAAACTTATGGGACACAATAAAGGCAGTGCTAAGAGGAAAGTTCATAGCACTAAGTGCCTTCTTAAAAAAAATTCAGAGATCTCATACTAGTGACTTAACAGCACACCTGGAAGCTCTGGAACAACAGAGAAGCAAGCACACCCAAGAGGAACAGATGGCAGGAAATACTTGAGCCAAAGCTGAAATCAATAGAATAGAAACGAAGAGAACAATACAAAGAATCAATGAAATAAAGAGTTGGTTCTTTGAAAGAATCAACAAGATGGATAAATCCTTATCCAAACTAACTAAAAACCACAAAGAGAATATCCAAATTAGCAAAATCAGAAACTGAAAGGGGGACATAACAGCAGACACTGAAGAAATCCAGAGAATTATTAGGTCACACTTCCAAAACGTGTACTCTACAAAATTGGAAAATCTAAAAGAAATGGGCAGTTTTCTCAATAGATACTGCTTACCAAAGTTAAATCAAGATCAGACAAACAATTTGGATAGACCTATAACCCCATAAGGAAATAGAAACAGTCACTAAAAGTCTCCCAATCAAAAAAAAAAAAGGAAAAAAAAGCCCAGAGCCAGACAGTTTTAGTGCAGAATTCTACCAGACTTTAAAAAAAGAGCTAATACCAATAGTTCTCAAATTATTTCAAAAAATAGAAACAGAAAGAACATTACCAAATTCATTTTATGAGGCCACAATCACCCTGATACCCACACCATACAAGATTCAGCAAAGAAAGAATTATAGACCAACTTCCTTTATGAACATTGATGCAAAAAATACTCAATAAAATCTGGTAAACTGAATCCAAGAAAACATCAAAAAGATCATTCACCATGATGAGGTAGGCTTCATCCCAGAGACGTAGGGATGGTTCAACATATGAAAATCTATCAAAGAACAAACTGAAAAAAAAAATCACATGATCATCTTATCTTTAGCAAAATTCAACACTTCTTCATGATAAAAGTCTTGGAGATATTAAGGATACAAGGGAGGCCATAACTAAGCCTAATAAAGACAATTTACAGTAAGCCTATAGCCAGCAAATTAAATGGAGAGAAACTCAAAGCAATTCCACTAAAATCAGGAACAAGACAAGGCTGTCCACTCTCTTCATTCAATATAGTACTTTGAAGTTCTAGCTAGAGCAATAAGACAACTAAAGGAGATCAAGGGGATATAAATTGGAAAAGAAGAAGTTGAAGTATCATTATTTACAGATAATGTAATAGCATACATAAGTGACCCCAAAATTTCTACAAGGAAACTCTTTCAGCTGGTAAACACCTTTATCAAAGTGGCTGGATACAAGATTAGCTAAAAAAAAATCAATAGCCCTCTTATATACAAATGACAAGTGGGCTGAGAAGGCTGTCAGAGAAATAACAGCCTTCACCATAGCCACAATTAATATAAAATATCTTGGGTAATGCTAACCAAGGAAACGTGTATGATAAAAACTTCAAGTCTTTGAAGAAGATATCAGAAGATGGAAAGATCTCCCATGCTCGTGGATTGTTAGGATTAATATAGTAAATATGGTCATCCTACCAAAAGCAACCTACAGACTCAATGCAATCCCCATCAAAATTCCAACACAATTCTTTACAGATCATGAAAGAACAATACTCAACTTCATAGGGAAAAACAAAAAACCCAGGACAGTGAAAACAATTCTATACAATAAAAGAACTTCTGGAGATACCACCATCCCAATCTCAAGCTGTACTATAGAGCTGTAGTAATAAAAACCACATAGTATTGGCATAAAAATAGACATGTTGGTCAACGGAATGGAATTGAAGACACAGATGTAAATCCATATACCTATGGACACTTGATTTTTGATAAAGAAGTCAGAAATATACAATGGAAGAAAGAAAGCATTTTCAACAAATGGTGCTGGTGTAACTGGATGTCAGTGTGTAGAACAACACAATTAGAGCCACATCTATCGCTCTGCACAAAACTCAAGTCCAAGTGGGTCAAAGACCTCAACATAAAACCTGATACATTAAACCTGATAGAAGAGAAAGCTGGGAATAACCTTGAACACACTGGCACGGGAGCAACTTTTGAACAGAACACCAATAGTGCAGGCACTAAGATCAATAATTAACAAATGGGACTTCATGAAACTGGCAAAAGACACTGTCAATAGCACAAAAAGGCAGCCCACAAAATGGGCAAAGATTTTCACCAACTCCCACATATGACAGAGGGCTAATATTCAAAATACATAAATAATTCAGGAAACTACACGTCAACAAACTAAATAATCCAATTAAAAAACAGGGTACAGATCTGTACAGAGAATTCTCAATGGAGGAATCACAAATGGCTGAGAAACAAAGAAATGTTCAATATCCTTAGCCATCCCAGCTATACCATTCCTGAGCATATACTCAAAGGATGCCCCATCCTATCACAAGGACACTTGCTCAACTATGTTCATAGAAGCTTTGTCCATAATAGCCAGAAACTGAAAACAACGTAGATGCCCTTCACCTGAAGAATGGATAAAGAAAATGTGGTACATTTACACAATGGAGTATTACTAAGCTGTTAAAAGCAATGGCATCATGAAATTTTCAGGCAAATGGATGGAACTTGAAAAAAATCATTCTGAGTGAGGTAACCCAGACCCAGAAAGACAAACATAGTATGTACTCACTTAAAAGTGGATATAAGCTCTAAAGCAAAGGATAATCATGCTATGATCCACAGACCCAGAGGGGCTAAGTAACAAGGAGGGCTTAAGGGGTAACACAAGGATCTCCCTGGGAAGGGCAAATAGAATAGATTTTAAGGGTGGTGTTGGGAACAGGAGGAATCAAGGGGGGGGGATGTAGAAAATACTGGGAGAAAAGACTGGAATTTGGGGGGCATTTGAGGGGAAGGTGGAAACCTAGTGCAATGGAAACTCCATGGAATCTATGAGAGTAACCCTAGCAAAGACTCCTAGCAATGGGGCATACAGGGCCTGAACCAGTCATATCCTGTAACCAGGCAAGATTTCAATTGGAGGGATTGGGATACTAACCCAGCTACAAAATCTCTGACTTACAGCTTGTCCTGCCTGCAGAGTGTTCTAGGAGTAGAGTCTAGCAAAATCCTCATCAAAGAAACCAGAGAGGCTTCATCCAACAACTGATGGGAGCAGATGCAGAGACCCACAGCCAAACATTAGGCAGAGGTCTGGGAGGGGCAGGAAATAGAAGGAATCAGAGGGGTCAGGAACACCATGAGAACACAGCCCACAGAATCAGTTCACCAGGACTCTTAGGGGCTTGCAGAGATCTGGGAGCCTGTGGGAGTCTGACCTAGGTCCTCTGCATATATGTTATGCCTGAGTAGCTTGGTGTTCTTGTAGGATTCCTAATAGTGGGAGTGGAGGCAGCTGATGACTCTTTTTGCCTACTTATGGGGCCCTTTTCCTCCTACTGGTTTACCTCATCCAGCCTTGATGTGATGGTATGTACTGGTCTTATTGTAGCATATTATGCCCTGTTCGGTTGATGTCCCTTTTCATACTCACGAAGGGAAGGTGGGTCTGGTGGAGAGAGTAGGTGGAGGGAGGAGAGGCTGAGGGGAGGGGATGGAGAGGAAACTGCAGTCTGGATGTAATATATGAGAGAAGGAGAGAGAGAGAGAGAGAGAGAGAGAGAGAGAGAGAGAGAGAGAGAGAGAGAGAGAGAGAGAGAGAGAGAGAACGTGTCCCAAGCATGAACAGGTTTTATGGTTTTATTTAGATTCTGGTATAATCAACCAAGGAAAATAAATAGTTTTTTCTTCACCCCATGGTTTGTTCTCTTTCTTTCATATTTCTCTTGAGATAACAAAAGCACATAGGTTCTCATGTTTTCACGAGGCTCCTGGTATGTTCTCAACCATGTATATTAATTATGACTTACGTACAGCGACTCACTCCTAATTCATGGAAGAAATCCAGTGCAGAGAACTGAGAACTGCCTGTCAAATGCAAGTATTTTAGAAGACCAGCAAAACTTACGATGCATATAAATGTATACATTTTTTTTTCAGCCAAAGAAATCACTTGGACACTTCAAAATCAAAGCTCATCAACATGACCCAAGATATAACTGGATAGCATGCAAAGATAAGAGGCACATTACATAAGCCTTAAATTATGCTTAGTAATTAATGTTTCATTATTCCTTCTTACTTTATAAAATACCTAGATACCTAAAAATACATTAATTAACTCGATATTTGTTCAGGATTTCAATCCACCTAAAGATGTTGGAAATTGTATCTAACCTAGTTCAATGTGAAACATAATTACTGTTGATAGAGAAAGTTTGTCAGACTAATGATTCAATTTGGTTGAATACAAATTTATGATTCTCATCACGCTAAACATCATTTATGAGTAGCATTAGCTTACTTGATTAGTAAACCTGTATAAATTTAGTAGACATTTTTTTCTTGAGCAAACAAACCCAAGGAAAATAACACGTACCACTATATTATATTTAACATTAAAAAATCAGAAAAAGTAGCTACTTTTTCCTTAGATTAATGTGATTGGTCAAATTTTACTTGAACTTTGAAAAGCTGTATTTGTAAGCTGTATTTTACCTAAAATTTCATGGCATAAGAATTTTTTAAATGTCCTTGGGTATCATCATTTCAGTGTTTTTGCTTTGTAGGAGCTTTAGGATTTTTTTTTTACATGAGTACTTAATTATCTTTATGAGTGCATTAGAAAAGGGCTGTATGAAGAGACATTATAATAAATCAATGTTCTCAACTGGATGGGGAACATTTTCTGTGCCTACCAGGAAACGCTTAAGAACTTTCTCACTTAAAGATAATCCTTTGCATAGAGATGGAACTTCATTTCTACATCAACCAGGAATTAAATGCAGACAGGAATACAAAATTCACTAGTCTTGATCTCAAAGAGCTACTCTTCTTCCCACTGCTCATGAAGGTCTTCATTAGTTTGGTACAAATTAGATAAGTAGACCAATGTACAGGAAAGACTACCATACCAGACAACCCACCATCTCTTTCTCAGTAGAGACATGGTTGGTATCATCTTTTTAGTGATAGCCAAATGGCTACCATGTAAGTCAGCTTGCCATTCCTGTGGCAAATACCTGCAGTACTCTACTCATATGGAGGAGGTCATTCTGGCTCATGGTCTTGAAGGCCCCAATACAAAGTTGGTTGTCCCTGTTGCTTTGGCTCTGTGGTGACTGGATGTATCATGGCAGGTACATGTGCTGGAGGACGTGAAAGAGAACATGGGGGCCTCCAAGGGCATGCCTCTAATGATCTAAAGGCCTCCCACATGGCCCCACCCACTACAGATTCCACTACCTCCCAACAGCACCATGCTGGAGACCAGCCCTTTCACATATGGATCTTGCAGTGCAGGTATGCAATTACCAAATAGTAGTAGTTGGGCTATAAGATCAAGTCTGTAATCTTTACTGCTACCATGGGGGAATAATTTACTAATTGCACGCCAACCAAAGACAAACCCAAATGTACCCGGTCAGTAGAAAGGAAATGGCTTCTTATTTTGCCTTTCTTATTGACTGACCCCTCCGTCCAGAGAAGGTTTCCTGCTGCTGTGCTCTGAGTCACACAGGCAGCTCCAGGCTGAACAGATGGTTCAGAATGGCCCTTCACCGATGGATAGCAACATGGCTGGTTGGATGCTGTTAGTGTGACATGCCAACACCAAAATGAGACCTAATTACCACATGTCTGAGACCTGAGGCAGTTGAGAGGGTACCATGGTTTGCCACAGATGTAGATTTGGAAGAGATCTTAGTTATCTGTTCAACCACTGTTCTCGCTTGCTACAGGGCAAACTCGATCTTTATGAGGGTAAGACTCTTGCTTCTACGAGAAGTTATTTACAGAGCCAGGACCAAAAATGTAGGCTTTCTGCCTTCCAGCTTCTACAGTCAGTGATGTTTATAGTAAGCCGTGTCATACATTGAGTTGATATCTGATGCTGAAACCTGGTGAAAGCCTTCCTAACTTTTCAGCATGCTGGTGAGCTGTCTTCACACTTTTGTCACAATCATGACTTTAATTCTGTCACTGTGGAAGTTTTTAAGGAAAGCGGGTTCCACATACTGAGAAGCCGCCTCATTTTTGCATCAGGGCACGGTAAATTAGACACTTTAAAAATAGACGTGCTCACTGATGTTGACAGAGCACTGTGGACTTATCAAACCTGCTTGCCCAGCCCGTTTGCCATTCCTTTAGTCTCTCGTCTGTCCTGGCTTGTGTGTATAGCTATGACCGAAGTCAAGGGATGTCCAGGGAGGGAAACAGTCAGCTCTAATACTGGGTATTTCATAGGCTAACACTCTACATCCTCATAGCAATTTTACCAGAGCGTAATGCTGATGTGTAGATGAGGGGACAGATAATTATCCAGGGCCACAGAGCCAGCCTTTCAGGGAAGTGTTGGCCTGTTTGGCTGCATAGTCAGAGCTCCTTTTAGGGCATCAAAAGGCTTCATTAAGCACACCTAGCAGGGACAAATCTGTGGAGGTAAAAGTCACACTGTGGCAGGGATTAAGATCCCAGGAGGCCCAGAGACTGGTTGTGGAGGGAATGAAAAGGGCAGGGAGTGCTTCTCATGACAAGGAGGAGGGAAGAGGGTCTGCATGTGGTGGCTGCCCTTTGCCTGTGAGCCTGGGATTTGAATAATGAGAAGGAGTTTGGATGTAAGGATCTGGGGAAGAGAGGGTATGGCAGGTGGTAAGTGCTTAGAAATTTGGACCCATATGGCAGTATTTGGGGAAAGACAAGCAGATTGGTTAGGGTGAGTCATAGTGAGTTATCAAAGGGACTTTAAAAGATAATCATAGTAATAGAAATTCATGGAGCCCTTTTCTGTAGGCTCCATTCTCCACGTGGGCTGTGCATTTGTTATCTCATGCAATCCCTTCAACAATAATTCTTCAGATGCCAGTACCACTTATAGCTAGGGGACCTGTGGTACAGAATAGGATGGTAACTAAGCCGAGGTTTGATGCTATTATATTCCAGGGCTGGGGTTCGAACCTGTATCTAGAGCCTTATCTCCTAACCACTATAACTACTACTGGACAACAATATTATGTCAGTACTTTTTAATGCTTTGAAAAATACAGACATTACCTTCTCCAAAGTGGGGGGAGAGGGGGGAGAGAAAGAGAGAGGGGGGATTTTCACTCATTCCCTAATGAATATTCTGGGCCCCAGTGATCCAGATTGCCAGGGTGTCTTCAATCCTCAATCAATTAAAGAAAGTAATTGCCTCTAACCATCTCTTAGGACAAAGCGTAGTGCTTGGGTTATGTGGTGGTCTAGTAAGAGGAATGGACTCTAGAGACCCACAGCAATATGGTTCGTGGTAAGAGTAATGCACTAGCATTTAGAAAATCAAAACGTGCTTGTGAAATCCTGAGGTGAGAGAATAGGGTGGATGAAGGCCTTGGTGTGTTGGTTGGGAAAGGACAACGGAGGGAAAAAAAATAAAGAAAGAAAGTGGCAAGACAGCAGAGGAACGGAAATGATGCTTTGGGTCTTTTCTGGTTTGATGAGGAGTGAGGAAGTGGTGGGCGTGATGGAAATGGAGAGTGGGTATATGAAGCCTTGAGTCTGATTCTGAGTTCCGGAAACAACAGCAGCTACAAAACCCTACCCATACCCACACCGGGAGGCTGGGCACGGAGGAGTGCTTAGCAGTGATGCCTTCAACTCCCAGCTGCAAGTGCACTAGGGCTGGGTCAAGCTGTTCTCCTCCTCCTCCTCCTCCTCCTCCTCCTCCTCCTCCTCCTCCTCCTCCTCCTCCTCAATTTCCTCTTTATAAAATGAAGGCAGTATGGCCTAGTTCACTTTCGACAGGACTAAGTGAGATTGGGGGGGGGGGTAAATTTAACAGTAAGCCTGACACAGTCAAATTGTACCAGCTCCCAAGAGCTGTTTCTCCTAACTCCATGTTAATAGCTCCAAGATCATTTAAAACCAGCCACAGTTGGGATATTTACACCATGAAAGTGGAAAATGCCATAAGTCAGGATGTTTTTTTTTCAGAGACTTCACAATCATGTGTTTGCCAGACGATGCTGCACAGAAAGTCTGGTTATGAAAGGATATTTTATGAGTTTAGGGTGGGAGATGTGGAGTCTGGGCGAGGTAGGTTTGGGTTTGATTTGCTGTTTTTGTTTTTGTTTTTGCCAACCTGACACAAACTGGAGTCATGTGGGAAGAGGGACTTTCAACTGAGGAAATGCCTCCATCAGATTGGCCTGTGGGCCTAAATGTGGAGCATTTTCTTAATTAGTGGTCAATGTGGGAAGGCCCAGCCCACTGGACAGGTAATTGTGGGTTGTACAAGAAAGCAGGGTGAACAATTAATTCATGGAGAGCAAGCCAATAAGCAGCATTCCTCCACCGTCTTTACTTCTGTTCCTGCTTTGAGTTCTGGCCCTGGCTGATGGGCTTTGATGTGCCATTGATGGCTGAAATAAACCCTTTCCTCCACCCCTTGGCCACTGTAATTATCACAGTAGCAGAGAGGCTCTCCAGGAGGCGAGATGAGACCTTTTCTTATGGGAAGTCTGATCTTCCAGGTCTTCTGAAAGGAGCTGCCCAAGGAAGGCCATTTGTAGAAGGATTCATCCATTGTTCTGTGACATGGCACACAGCTCAGGGCTCTGGACCACACTCACTAACGCACATGTCCATGAAAACCATCTGAAGCAACACCACACTGGCACAATGCACTCTTACAGAATCCATTAATCAAATTTATGGATGTTTTCGTAGTGTATTAAAAATGCTAGACATGGGGGAATCGTCATCTAGTCACCTCCAGAACTCCTGGGCATTCCCACTGTATGGCGCAGCCTCACTTTGGGTTTCTACAGCACAATGTATGCAGGGACCATGAGGGTCAGAGCTTTACAAGCAACTTCCTCCTTCACCTCCCCAGAGCCCAGTATGACAGAGCTCTGAACTTAACATTCAGTACAATGGGAATAGTGTGGATCTAGAAGCGGGGATGAGAAACATTCATGAACATTCAGGCATTCTGTATATATCAACCCATTAAATTCTCATAGCTATACTCCCAGTTAGATACTTTTGTCTCTATTTACTGGTGAAGACACGGAGGCCCACTGAATTAAGTAATTTGCCAGTTTCCCTAGGTAGTAAGAGGTCAGGGCTTGAATCTAGATGAATCAGACTCAGAGGCTCTTATTTATTTATTTATTTATTTATTTTTACCGAATACTGTTCCCTTGGGTCTCAAAACTCAAAACCAAAATTCACTTCCCATTCCAGGTGCACCGTTTTCTCACGCCTAAGAGGCAGCTTGTTTATCGATTAAAGAAGCGGACCATAGCATCAATGAAGTGTTGAACCTAGTGGCACATACCTAATTCTAGCACTCAGGAGGTTGAGACAGAGGACCCTCAAGTTCACAGTCACACTGGGCTGCAGAGTAAGTTTGAAACCATCCTGAACCGTACAGTAACATCCTGCCTCAAAAATAAATGAATAAAAGAAAGTAGACAAAAAGATGTGGGTTGGGAGTGGGTGGAAATTGGATGCAACTCTTTTTCCATCTGCTAGGTTTGAATGTGTTGCTTCAAAAATTCATGTTGAAACTTAAACCCAAAATAATAGAATTAAGATGTGAGATTTTAGGGGATAATTAATCCATGAGGACTCCGCCCTCGTGAGTGCAGTTAATGCCTTATAAATTATATAAGTGGGCAAGTCCAACATTTCATCTGTTGAGAACACAACCAGTGTCCCCTCTTGGGGACACAATGACAAAGTGCCCTCTTCAAGTGGAGAACATCCTTCAGTTGACACTGACCATGTGAGTAAACAACACCTTTCCACTGCTTATAGATTATCCAGCCTGTGGCATTTTGTTGCAGCAGTGAAAATAGATTAATATACCATTGCAGATGGGTCTGAGGCTTAAATAAAGCCATCACATCTCTAAGAGAGAGTGGTTTGAAAACTACAAAGAACCTTAACCAAGGATAGACATCAGAGACCCCGTGCGTTAAGTATGCTGGCAGACTCAAGGCAGATGTCTCTCCAGTGTCTGCACACCAGCTCACTGCCTCTGCATAGATGCCAGCTGTAAACATGCATGGTTCAGAAACATTGACTCCCACCCAGCCAGCCAGTCAGAGGGCTCGGAGCCAACATTCATTAGCCTTGTGGCTCACAGCTCCTGCCTGTGCCAAGGTTAAGCTAGCACGCTCAGGGAGTCCATTGATGGGCAGAGGGTATCCCCTGTACCACCTAGTACTCCACCACCATGGGAGCACTTGGAACACTGAGAGGCCTTTGGCTCACTGGTCTCATCAACACACACACTCGTTTCTTGTTTTTCTTGGCAATTGCACCGGTGTGTGTTTTGTTTCTTTCTTTACATCCTGTTCTTCCCATGATCACAGACCTTGCAGGCTTCTCTGAATGGTGGGTGGGCCTTGTTAAATGCATGCCCAACTATGTGTCTTTTGTGAGTTCCTTACAAAGGATCTGGTCAAAACAAACCAAAGCAGCAAACCATGGAGACATCTGGGTGAGCTGCCCGCTACCCCTCCCCCAGTGGAAAGGCACATGGTGGAGGAGGCAAACAAGGGCTTTAGAACCAGGAAGGGCAGATGGCCCACTTAACCTCATGTCTGACTGCCCATGTGACCTTGGACAAGCTACTGACCCTCTCTACATCCATCTCCCAACACCAAATATGGTAATGTTGACATGTTTCTGTACTGGGTATGAGGATTCAAAGAGAACATAGTGTTCAGCAAATGTTAGCATTTAACATCTGCCCACAGGGAGGGCTTGGTGGGGAGTATGATTGGCTTCCGTCATTGGCACACATCTCTTACAATTTTGCTTCGCCTTTGCCAATGAGTTACTACCTAATCATGTCCGATGGCTCCAACAGCCAGGCAATTGCCTTTGCTTGCTTATCCAGATGTTCCAGCTCTAGCCACAGCTGATTCATGTCTCCATGCTGGGGATTTAAATGAAAATTGCCCCTACTCTGCCTTTCTAGAGAATGTGAGTGTTAATTCTATCAGCTCTGGGAATTGCCAAGCTCGAGACTCTCCCTCCAGGGAGAGACTTTCAGCAACGTGGCTTAGATGATAGTTCAGCTGATGTTTAGTGAACACCTGCTATGTGCTAGGCATTATGCTCTATGCTTTCACACATTGTCTCATACCGTAGATGTAGAAAACATTCGAGGAAAACCATACACTCACACATACATGCACCTGCATGTATGTATTATCCCAATAGGACAAAACTCTCCTTTCTTCTAGGGACTGTGTTTAAGATATTGATCAGTGACTATAACTCCGCTAGCAGCCAATCAAGATTAGACATCAAAGGATGACACTGTGTGGGGGGATTAGAGATAAAGGATGTTTATCAACCAGATGAAAGTATTTTAACAGTTCAGTTATTTAGTATTTTCACCGTTGTCCCAGCTGATCTAGACAACCTGGATGAACATCAGCCCAGCGTTCTTCTTGAACATATTGCACAATCCAGGGATTGGAATTTTCTTTTATAGAAGACAGTTGCTCTGGAGGGGAAATATAGCATTTAAGGCATTAGGGAGAGCAAAATCCAGGGCCATGGCTTCTGGGATTTGGAGGCACATACATGCTGGATGGGCCAGTCAGCCTAGTGCAGTAAAGGAAGCAGGAGTTACGACTTCGAGTCACATGGACCTGGGCTTGAGGCTTTGCCCTATTTCCTATGACTGTGTGATGCTGGGCATGTGGTTGGGCTTGCTGGGCCTCGATTTCCTCACTTACATCATGGTGCTAATAGTTCCACCTCACCGGCTTTTAATGCATTTCATAATGATGCACACAAGTCTCTCACATTGTTACTAGCCATTAGTACAACTGGAATACTATTTTAAAATAGCGTATCAAGTTTTTCTCACCCCTCTTGTTTTCTCATTCATCCAGTTTTCTTCCTTTGACATTTCTGCCTTCAATCCCTTGGGTGGGGCGGGCGGGGCGGGGCGGGGGAGACAAATGTACTGAGGAAGAAAGAGGATGGACCAGAAGGGAGTTTCTGCCAGACAGGAAAAGGAAGAGCAGTGAACGTTCTTCCTCTGTTGGGAAGAAAGAGAGAGCAAACACACAGGAAAGACGGGGGTTGGAAACAAATGTTCTCAATGTGTCTTTCTCCTCCAAACTCTTTGGAGGGCTGAGAATAATTTACAGAAACCTCTGTATCTTTGGGGGATATTTCCAGAACACTATGGCTTGCTTCTTATGTCCCATAATGTAGTCTGTGAAAGTTCATCTTGGCACTGGTTCAGAATAGAGTTGTCTGGAAGACAAGGGGGTGGGTAAGAACACTGGGCACTAAGATAGCATCCAACTCCCTTACGGCCCCAGAAATTCCTGCATGTCCCTGTGGTTGATTTCAAATGCTGAGAAATCCCACACTTCTTTTTTTTTTTTTTTTTTTTTTTTTAACCATTAAGCATTTTATTTTTTTTTTAAATTTTTATTTTGCAATACAATTAAGTTCTACGTACAGGCACAGATTCCCTTGTTCTCCCCCCTCCCGCCCCCCTCACCTTCCCCCCAGCCCGCCCCCCATTCCAATCTCCTCCAGGGCAAAGCCTTCCCCACAGACTGAGATCAACCTGGTGGACTCAGTCCAGGTAGGTCCAGTCCCCTCCTCCCAGGCCGAGCCAAGCGACCCTGCATAGGCCCCAGGTTTCAAACAGCCGACTCATGCAATGAGCACAGGACCCAGTCCCACTGCCTGGATGCCTCCCAAACAGATCAGGCCAATCAACTGTCTCACCCACTCAGAGGGCCTGATCCAGTTGGTGACCCCTCAGCCATTGGTTCATATTTCATGTGTTTCCGTTTGTTTGGCTATTTGTCTCTGTGCTTTATCTGACCTTGGTCTCAACAATTCTCTCTCATATAAACCCTCCTCATTCTCGCTAATTGGACTCCCAGAGATCCACCTGGGGCCTAGTCATGGATCTCTGCATCCAGATCCCTCAGTAGTTGGATGAGGTTTCTAGCACGACAATTAGGGTGTTTGGCCATCCCATCACCAGAGTAGGTCAATTCGGACTGTCTCTCGACCATTGCCAGCAGTCTGTTGTGGGGGTATCTTTGTGGATTTCTGTGGGCCTCTCTAGCACTTTGTTTCTTCCTATTCTCATGTGGTCTTCATTTACCATGGTCTCCTATTCCTTGTTCTCCCTCTCTGTTGTTGATCCAGCTGGAATCTCCCACTCACCCAAGCTCTCTTTCCCTCGACCCTCGCCCTTCACTACCCCCACTCCTGTCCAGGCTGTTCATGTAGATCTCATTCCATTTCTCTGTCATTGGGCGATCCCTGTGTCTTTCTTGGGGTCCTGTTTTCCAGGTAGCCTGCCTGGTGATGTGAGTAGTAGTCCAGTCATCCTTGTTCTACATCTAGTATCCTGTTATGAGTGAGTACATACCATGTTTGTCTTTCTGAGTCTGGGATACCTCACTCAGGATGATTTTTTCTAGGTCCATCCATTTGTCTGCAAACCTCATGATGTCATTGTTTTTCTCTGCTGAGTAGTATTCCATTGTGTATATGTACCACATTTTGTTTATCCATTCTTCAGTTGAAGGGCATCTAGGTTGTTTCCATGTTCTGGCTATTACAAACAATGCTGATATGAACATAGCTGAACAAGTGCTCTTGTGGTATGGTTGAGCATTCCTTGGGTATATGCCCAAGAATGGTATAGCTGGATCTTGGGGGAGATGGATTCCCAGTTTTCTAAGAAAGCGCCATATTGATTTCCAAAGTGGTTGTACAAGCTTGCATTCCCACCAGCAGTGGAGGAGAGTTCCCTTAGCTCCACATCCTCTCCAGCATAAGGTGTCTTCAGTGTTTTTGATCTTAGCCCACACTTCTAAGAATGCAGCTATGAAGAGTACCCACTAATGGGACCTCCTAATGGAAGCTCACGACAAAGGCTCCAGTCTTCACCTTGGGTCTTAGCAAGGCATCCAAGAAACAAATAGCAGCTCTTCCCTCCTCTCCACACTTAAACCCTGGCCAGGAGGCAAGGAGAGTGAATTCTTAGCATGAGGCTCTGAGGAAAGGGAGTGAGCCAATGGCTTTGTTCTCCTCTGCCCCCACATACCAGCTTGGGAAGGAGAAGAGAGAGGAGGGACTTGTCAAAGGAGAAAGTTAAAAAAAGAAAAAAAAAATCCAGACAGGGAATATTTTGGTGAACACAGAGATTGCTATCTTTAATCAATAATGATGCAATTTCCTCCTCCGCTGCTTCTTTAGAGGACAGCAGTGTCCTCTAAAATGAGGGTTCAGATGATGCTAGATACGGACATTGCAGTATGTAAGTCTGGTTTGCTCACACTGACTGTTAATGGGAGTGGACAATAAAGCAAGCATGACTTTTCCTTGGCCTTTAATATCAGGTCTGGCATTGGGTGTGCGGGAGGCTGGAGAACACAGCATGTGTGCACAGAGAGCCCTTGGCATTTTCCACACACAGAAGACTCATTATGCCTTTCTGAGGACAGCCCTGGAGCCTGGAGGGCCACATCTGTAGAAAAACGCAGTGACCTCCGCTCCTCCTACCTTCCCTCAATCTCTTTAACTAGACCTGGTGGGATTAGTGGTTTTAATTCATTCTCTTTTCCCATACCCTGACTACATACTGCCTTTGGCTGTCTCCAGTCAAGCTCTATTAGAATTCCCATCTGTTTATGCCCCACCAGGAAAAAGAATACACCTCTGAAGCCACAATATTTCAGTCAACCTGTTCTCTGACAATAACCTTGCCCCCTTCCCCACTTGCTACCCGTTTCTCTCATCCTCACACCTACAGCCCATCACCTGAGCTGTCTCTCTCTCCCCCTTCACCAGCAACCTCCCATCCTCCTTACTTTCCTCTCCAACTTAGACCAGGGGACCCGTCCACAGCATCAGCTACTCTTCTGTCCACATCCTCAACACCTGACAGAATTCCAGTGCTTGATGTTGCCTTCCACACTTGTCTGGGAGAGGGAGGGGTTACATGATGGCACACACGGACTACAGCAATTATTAGTGTTCAGTTCCATGTGGGGCTGAAAGACGCTCTGCGCTGGTATTTTCTCCAGTCAGTTCTCTGTCTCGATTTGTCCACAGTGACTTCAACCGATTATGCCAACGGGAATCCAGTCTCAGTAGGTGGCATGACCCTCTGCCACGAGAGAAAAGCAACTGAAGCAAACATCTTCGGAACTGCACAAGCCTACAGACTTGTACCAGAGCCTGGCAATTTCTCCTTTCCCTCAGCAGCCATGACTGCCAGTTCACCTCCTCTGTTCTGGGTTCTATGCCTGGGGCTGCCAACTCGTCTCTGAGTCCAGTGACTTGTTACACCTTATTTTCTCACTCATTAGTGTATATTCACTGTGTAAATGATGGATTCATAATGGTATTTTCACGTAAACATGTGGTTTGTATTCCCACACCATTGCCCTGTTCTACAGGCCCCCCTCCCCTCTCGTGGGTCTCCCTTTTCTTCCCCAATACCTCCTCTCTTCCTTCCACGTCCTGTGTGTGTACATAAAAAGTCATAAAATGTGGTTTCCACATCTGAGAGAAAACCCGAGGTCCATCTTCTTGAGTCCAACTTGTATAGCTTAACTTCATGGTCTCCGGTTTCATCCTGGAGATGTCATAATCCCATTCTTTACGACTGAATAAAATTCCATTGTGTGTGTACAGCACATTTTCTTTATACACACATCTACTGAGAACACCTGGGCTGATTTTATAACGTAGCTATGGAAAACAGTGCACAATAAACATGGATACACAGGCATCTCCTAGATGCCTTTGGGTGTATTTCCAGGAGTGGGACATTTGGATCAATGGTAGTTGTATTTTAGTTTTTTTGTTTTTTTAATTTTTTAAAAAGAAATTTCATACTGATTTCCACGGTGGCTGCATTGGTTTCCACTCCCACCAGCAGTGAACAAAGGCCCCATTTCCCCATCTCCTTGGCAGCATTTGTCTTTTTGTTTTTAATGATAGCCATTCTGACTGGAGGGAGATTGGAATCTGCGTGGTTGCAACTTGCATTTCCCTGCGGGTTAAGGATGCGGAACATTTGTTTCCTATATTTATTGGCCATTTGCCCTTCATCTTTTGAGAAGGGTCTGCTCATTTCATTTGCTCATTTATTGATTGGGTGTTTTGCCTTTAATTTTTTTGAGTTGTTTATACATTCTAGATAGTAATCCCCCTTTAAGACGTATAGCAGACCAAGATTTCTCTCCCGTTCTCAAGCTGTCTCTTTGCTCAGCTAATTGTTTTCTTTGCTTTGTAGAAACTTTTTAATTTCAGGTCATTTTACTTGTCAATTTTTACTATTATTGTCTGAGCTGTTGGAGTCCTGTTCAGAAAGTCCTTGCTTATGCCTAGATCTGAAGGAGCTTTCCTTCCTTGACTTCAGAGCAAGAACTTTCTGGTGTTGGACCTACTGGCAGCGTTACTCCCTTAACAACAACAACAATAACAACCAACCAACCAACCAACCAAAAAACCAGAAAAATTACAAAGAAATACCACTTCCTTTGGGTGCAACATCATGCTTTTCTGGTTCTCTGGGAACCCTGCTGACCACTTCTATGTCTTTCTCTGCTCCAATCATCCCCTAACAGTGATTTTTCAATGCATCCACACCCCTTCAGGGCTTGCAATCATGGGTCCTCCTGGACTGGACATCTAGTTTCTGACTTGGTCAGGCATGAAGCCTGCTTGATAGTCCATCATGTTCCCAGGTGTTGCTGACGTGTGGGCCTGGGGGGTCACACTTTAAAACTCTCAATTTTTTTTGGTAGTTATGGCCAGAGGCATTTGTGATACTCTATCCTGCTCTCTGTATCAGTGCTTTTTGACCTGAGTTGCATATTAATACCAGTTAAAAGCTTTTGAAATTCCAGGAAGGGCTAGGCACAGCAAAGACCAAGTTAATGAGCTTCTCTGGGAAGGAAACTCACTCAGTAGCTGTTGGGTGGAAAAGCTACCCAGGTGACACAAACAGGCCACCAGGACTGAGAAACCCCAGGCTAGCCCTTTGTTCCCAGTGTTCCAACTGCCAATATGACTTTGATGACTATGATTGTTAATGACTTACAAACTTCATACTTTAGTCGAGATTTTGGTCCTCAGCTCTATCCTTTTGTATACAACCATACCCACCCAGACATCCGCTTTCCAGAGACTTCTGTTCAATAGGCCACCCTTGAGCCCATATCCTACATCATCCTCAGCAATTCTTATCTCTGTGAAAGTCTCCTCTCTGCCTAACTGATCTAGTTTCAAAATTGACTTGTATTTTACTCCAACTCAGTTCCTTGTGGCTCCTGTAACAACTTTTTCATAAGATGCTAACTTAGAATAACAGAAAGTTTGTTTTCACAGTCCCAGAGGCCTGAGTTTGAAGTCAAAATACCAGTAGAGTGCTTTTCCATCTGATGACTCTTGGGAAGTAAGCTGGCTGTCTCTCCCAGCCTCGGCCAGCATTCCTTGGCTTGTGGTAACAGCGTTAGGATCTCTGCTCGGTATTCATTTGCTTCCTCCACCTTTGGGTGGTAAAATTTCTGCCTCTCTTTTTCTGAAGTTGTTTGCGATTATATCTCAGGCTTGCCTAGATGCTTCATGATACTCTCCACCTCTAAATATCTGTAACATAGAAAGTCCCAGCCTTCGGACTTGGTATCTTTGAGGACCATTATACAGCCTACCCTAAGATCCTTCATCCCCATTCACCATCTTCTATTAATATGCAACTCCCAGTTCCTAAGTCACTCTGGAGTCTCTCACCTTCTTTGCTGGATTCAAATCCACATCCCATTGTCTCCTGCCTGAACTCCTCAGTGTTAAAGGGAAAATGCCTCAGACTAACTCAATTTAGTAGTATTTATTTGAGGGAAGCATAGCAAAACAAAGATGATGTGTGAACTGGGCATCTCCCAGAGCCATAGGAAGCGCTGAGAACTTTCAGCCAAGTGATCTTGCAGCCTCTATGGAAAAGTAGAAATGAGGCATAGACAACAACTTAATTGTCCATAGCTTAGCCAGCTGACCAGTCAATCCCGTTACATACAGCTTAACTATTAGCTGTTTGCTGCTTTGGTAATAGGTGACAGAGTCCTCTGTAACAACTGGATTGAACACTGGGTTCATTTGATGTGCTTAGCCGGATGCTCTGTCCAAATCCATGGCCTTCCACAAGCAGTTACCCTTCAGCTGAGGCCATTCCTTCCTTCCTCACTAACTGTGCTGCTTAATTTTTGTTACCCCTACACAAACTTGAGTCACTTGGAAAGACAGAACCTCAGCTGAAGAATTGCCTCAACCCAACTGCCTTGTAAGCATACCTGTAGGTCATTTTCTTGCTTAATGATTGATGTGGGAGGGCTCAGCCCACTGTGAGCAGTGCTGCTGCTGGGCATGTGGATCTGAGTCGTCTAAGAAAGTAAGATAAGCAAGCTATGGAGAGCAAGCCAGTGACCAGCATCCCTCCGTGGACTCTATTCGAGTTCCTGCCTCCAGGTTCCTACTTAAATTCCAGCCTTGGCTTTTGTCCTGGCTAGTTTTATGTCAACTTGACACAAACTAGACTCATCACAAAGGAGCCTGAATTGAGAGAATGCCTCCACAAGATCCAGCTATAGGCAAGCCTGTGAGGCATTTTCTTAATTAGTGACTGATGGGGGAGGGCTTAGCCTGTTGTGGGCAGTGTCATCCCCAGGTTGCCGGTCTTGGGTTCTATCAGAAAGCAGGCTGAGCAAGCCATGGTGAGTAAGCCAGTAAGCAGCACCCCTCCATGGCTTCTATATAAGCTCCTGCCTCCAGGTCCCTGCCCTGTTTGAGTTCCTGTCCTGATTTCCTTCTATGATGACTCCAATATGGAAGTGGAAGCTGAATAAACCCTTTGCTCCCCAACTTGTCTCAGTGTTTTATCACAACAATAGTAACCCTAACTAAGACAGCTTCCCTCAATGGACTGTAACTTGTAAGTTGAAACAACCCCATTTATTCCCTGTACTGGCTGGTCTTGTGTCAACTTGACACAAGCTAGCATCATCAGAGAGGAAGGAGCCTCAGTTGAAAGGCCTCCATAAGATCCAGTGGTAAGGCATTTCCTCAATTAGTGATCAATGAGGGAGGGCCCAGACAAGTGTGGGTAGTGCCATCCCTGGGCTGGTGGTACTGGGTTCTAGCTGAGCAAGCCATGAGAAGCAATCCAGTAAGCAGCACCCCATCATGGCCTCTGCATTAGCTCCTGCCTCCAGGTTCTTGCCCTGTTCGAGTTCCTGTCCTGACTTCCTTCAGTAATGAACAGCAATATGGAAGTGTGAGCCAAATAAACTCTTTTCTTCCCAACTTGCTGTTTGATCGTGGTGTTTCGTTGCAGCAATAGAAACCCTAACTAAGACATTCCCCAAACTGCTTTAGTCAAAATTTTATCACAGCTCAGAGAAATAACTAGGACTCTCACCCTTTCTCACAATGCCCCCACTGCTCTATGTCTTCTGATGGCTGGCTAGGTTTCCACATGCTGCCATTCACCTGACTGCAGCTTTGGGAATTCCTTTCCTGCATGTGGCCACCTTCTACATACCCTGCCTTTTACAACTGTGTGGCTCTCCCTGCTCATACGTGCCAGTCTCTGTGACCTCCTTTCCCCGATGCACACTGTTTCTGATGGGAGCATCCTTCATAGCCTTGCAAGGCCCTCCCTTGGTCTCTGGGATAGGTTTCCATGACTACCTATGCTTCCACAATGGCAGGCCTGGCCACAGGTCAATTGTAACTGAGGTTTAATTTTCTATTTCCCAACTGGATGGCAAGCTTCAGGAGAGCCAGGCTCTGTTAGTATTTGGAGGTAAAAGCAAATGTTTTTCTCTCTATTCTCAATCTCGCATCTCAGGCATTACCACTGGTCATCACAATGTGCTTGGTGGTGGTTTTTTCCCCATGAAGACTCCAGCAGACACTGGCTGGGTGCTATACATCCCATTTCAGTTAAGTCCTTGCTGACCTGGAGTTAGAGAATTTAGTCCCATACGCGTGCCCACCCCCATACTTCAGATACCAGGTAGTGTGGCCTATGCTTTGACCAACTAACTATACATCCAGGCTGTAGTCCCTTTTTTCTCAGGGCTGGTAAATTTGCTGAATGGTTCACAGAACACAGAGAAATACATAGGCTTACCATTTACTCTAAAGGCTAGCACAGAGGATGCAGGTGAACAAGGACAGGGAGAGATTCACAGGGAGGAAGAGGGCCGATTTTCACACATGGTATCTCATAGGCACCTACCTGCATGCCTTCAGCCAATCAGACACTCCATGAACTCAGCCTTTTGGGGTTCTTAGAGAGGCTTCATTGTATAGGCATGATTACACCATTGTCCACTGGTGCTTAACATATAATTCAACTCCCTTTCTGGTCCTTGGGATCAGGGAATAGGTATGAAGCATCCAGGCCCCCACTTACGTGATTGTTTTCCCTGGCACCAAGTCTTGATTCTGAGGCTATCCAAGAACCCCCCAAGAGTCACCTGATGAGGACAAAAGATGTCAGGATCTTAGGAAATGACAAAGGTACTGTGAACTCTTTGTTGGGAAATGAGGTCAGAGACCAAATATTTAAAGAAAAAAAAATTCTCCTGGTGCTCTTTTTTATATGGATTTTAGGAACTCCATAACAGGAATCAAATATATAATATATACTAATTCTATAACACATATATCAATATAGCATATATCAACAGACCACTACACATATAATATTTAGTATAATAAATATATATAAGTCATTCTATTATTTGCTTCTTATTCAGAGCCTGCCTCAGAGTAGACATCAAGCTGTATTTATTGGGTTGACGACAATGGACTTTCCCACAGCCCATTGCCCTTCAGGGCCCAGGGCCACCATTCAGATCATTTAGACATTACTAGAACACAATGGAAAATCAGTTCTATTTGCAGAGGCCCAGGTGCACATTTCTCCACATCACTGGCAGGGCTCCCCTGGGTCTTCTCTCTATCACATGGCTCTGTGAGAAGCCAAGTCGGCATGATGCTGGTTTTCCTTGCCTGGCTGGAGAACTATCCTGCATCTGCTATAATACCCTGGCTCTGATTCTCCTACTTATTATTCCCAGCCCTTGAGCAGGGCTGGAATCTACAGAACCTACAACCATGAACTCAGATGCTACCATCTCAACAAGATCCAAGCATTGTGCTTCTTGGAGCTCCTTGCTAATGTATTTCTGGACACCCACACCTGCATGTATGCAACAGTACATATGTTATATGGTGTTTAAGAACAAGTGAATCCCAGTTATGGGTAAGTAGAAGGAGATCAGTCTACCTCACTGATAGAGCATAGGACATGAACCCTGTAAAGAACATGATGAGGGTCCCAGACCTCCTCACCCCATGATCAACATCCTTCCTTCTTCCTTCCACTCCATGTCCCATGTGTCCAGATATATTTGGTTTAATCTCTGTGTATGATGTGTGTGTATTCACGCATGAAGTGTCAGGAGTGGAGGTGAGAAAATAACCTTGGGTGTCAGCTTTTGATTCACTTTCTTTGAGAAAGTGTCTCTTGTTTGCTGCTGCATGTCAGGCTAGCTGGTCCATCCTGTCTCCCCATAGCTGTGCTGGGATTACAGATGGACGCTACCACATCTGCCTCACATGGATTCCAGGAATCCAAACTCAGGTTCTTGGGCTTCTGTGGCAAGCACTTTGCCCACTGAGCCATCTCCTAGGCCTTGGTTTTTTTTTTAGAGACAAGATGTTTCTACGTTACTCAATATGGCCTTGATCTTGTAATCATCTCGCCTCAGCTACTCAAGTGCTGAGATTGTGGGTGTGCACTGCTATGCCTGACCTCATGTGTGGACCTAAAACTTGATAGAAGCACAGAAGACTAATGACCCTGGCAGAACTGTGACACTGGAGGTTTTCTGGAGACATTCTTAATCAAAAGCTTTTTTTGCTTTACCTCCCATCCCAGCTCCTTGTCTTCATCTTTGATCTTAGAGTCTAGTTCTTACCCTCTGCTGCCTGAAGCTAGAGAGCTGTCAGCTCTCCAGTTCCTGGAACTTCATAGTCTTGGATCCCCCCCTCCCCGGCTTACAAGATAGGCAGGGTAAAGGGATGTGTGTGTGTGTGTGTGTGTGTGTGTGTGTGTGTGTGTGTATACATACATGTGCTAGAGAGTGCATGTATGGTGGGGAGTGCATGCATGTGCCTGTGTGTATGTCAGAGCAGAGCAGTTTGATGATTTTCCCTCATTTGTTGGGTCTACAAATCTCCTTCCTTTACCTCCTGACCAAGACCATCAACCACTAAGACCTTCTGAGTCAGTCTCTTTATTTCCCTGGCTTCCCTGCTCCATGTTCCTCCCCTACACTGCGTTTTAGGACTCCTTGCAGTACATGGCTCCTCTCCTGGCCGTGCCTTCTTCTCTGCAAATTCCCATCCACTCTTCAAGAAACAGGCCCAATGCACCTTCTCCTCCAAAGCATCTCCCATCGCCGCTGGCAGTTAGGAATTTCTTCTTTCTGTACACTTTCAGAACACCCTATTCGACCCCGACCCCGAAGAGTGCTCACCGAATGGCCCGGCCACTGCCTGTTTGCTGGCCTGTCACCTGATTAAGCTGTGAACTTGCTCACTGGCTCCATTCATCTTTTGATTGCTTATGGCTGACCTAAGGCCCAGCAGATAATTGCTGCTCCCCATTTATCTGTTCCAACAAAGGAAGGAGTAAAGAGAGGAGAAAAAAACAAACCCTCTCATCTACCTAGGCTGGAAAAGCCTCAGATGAGTGGGGGTAAGTGGTCCCGGGAGAACTGGGCAGAGGCTTCCCTCCTCCCCGCTTGTCCTCTCCGTGCTCCCACTTCTTCTGCGATTTAATTGGGATTTGGCACTCCAGCCTTTTGGCTAGCCCCTTGGAAAAAGTCATCAGCAGTGAAAGCTCTCCACGTTGCCTGCTTCACACCTACGGGACTTGCTGAGATGCCACCTCTGCCCCCCTCACCCCCCTCACCCCCCCTCACCCGTCCAGCACCTGAGCCAGAAGCTCAGGGACCCTGCAGAGGCCTGGATGACATGAAGAGTGCTCTAGAGACATCCCTGCACCTGGCAAAGCCTTAGCCCAGCAGCATCAGAGCTTAGGAAATGAATGAAAAGGGAGTCACCGCGATTTTAGGCTGGCCATCAGAGGCCCCGGTGACCCCCTGGAGCTGGCAGTATTACAAGGCTAATCTGCTGACCACAGGAGCTCAGTTGGTGTCCATTTGCTGGGCCTGCTTCTCAGGGGCAGCCAGGCACTGTGTCCTCATGCCAGACAATGAGCTGCTGCGGGGAGGCAGCAGACACACTGCTGTAAATGCCAAGCAGGGGTTGCAGTGCCAGGATTCAGAGGAGCAGACAATTCCCTGGCAGCTTACTAGCCTGAGCCCATCCGGCTCCCTTCACTGATTCAAAAGGAGATCTGGGGAAAAAAAAACCTGACATGAAGGGAAACCCTTTAGAGGGATTGTTTTCTTTGGCTCACTCCAGATCTTTTGGGGTGACGTCTGCTGTCCCATCTGAAAAACCACTCAGGTCTTCCAAGCAAGCTGCTGCTCACAGCAAGGACCACTTCTTAGCTTCCTACCAGCTGTGCCCTGCAAGAGGGCTCTTGACCAAACAGGACTGTCCATGCTCTTGAACAAATAGGCTGTGCCCAGGGGACCATTTCTTCCCCAGCATCTTAATTCTTTAGACCTGGAGGAATTCTCTGTGGGTCTCACCAGTGGCTTCCTGTTTCTCAGTATAAATGTTGAGCCATGGTCTGAGGAGATGGCTCTGGATGGCAAAGGGCTTGCAAGGCAAGCTTGGGAATCTTAGTTCAACCCTCAGAGCCTATGGGGGAAAAAGCCAAGCACGGTGGCAAGCTCTTGTGATCCCAGTGATGGGGAGGTGGAAACAGCTGGATTCCCGGAGCTTGATGGGCCTCCAGTCTAGCTTACTCAGAATCTTTGGTTTCTATTGCTCTGATACCATGACCCAAAGCAACCTGCCGAGAAAAGGGCTTGTTTCAGCTTACAATTCCACATCACTGAGAGAAGTCAGGCAGGGACAGGAATGGAGCAGGAACATAGAGCTGATGCAGAGGCCATGGAACAGTGTTGCTGACTGACTTGCTTGCTCACGGCTTGCTCAACCTGCTTTCTGATACCATCCAGAACCACTGGCCCAGGGGTGGCACAGCCCACAGTGAGCTAGGCCTACTCACATCAAGCATTAATCAAGAAAATGCCCCCAAAGACTCGCCTACAGGGCAATCCTATGGGTTCCCAGATGACCCTAGTATGGTAGTTTGAATGAAAATGACCCCCGTAGGCTCATGGGGAATGACATTATTAGGAGGTGTGCTTTGTTGGAGTAGGTGTGGTCTTGTTGGAGGAAGTATGTCACAGGGGGGTGGGCTTTGAGGTTTCAGAAGTTCAAGCCAAGCCCAGTGTCTCTGTTCCTGCTGCCTGCCCATCTGGATGTAGAACTCTCAGCTACCTCTCCAGCCACCATGTCTGCCTGCATGCCACCATGCTTCTGGCCATGATGATAATGGACTAAACCTCTGAACTGATAGCCAGCCCCAGTTCAATGTTGTCCTTTATAAGAGTTGCCATGGTCATGGTGTCTGTCTCCTCACAGCAATGGAAACCCTGACTGAGACACCTCATTTGTGTCAAGTTGACATAGAAACGAGCCAGCACACTTGGCGTGTTCCCAGGACAATGGGAGATTCTTGTCTCAAAAAAGCAGGGTGAACAGTTCCTGAAGAATGTCACCTGAGGAACTCTAGATTCAGGTATGGGTGTGTGAACACACACCCCCTACCATACCCCCCTCCACACACACACACACACACACACACACACACACACACACACCACATACATACCACAAAACAAACAAACAAACAAACAAACAAACAAACTAACTAACTAACTAACTAACTAACAACAGCTCTGGGCTCTAGGGAAACTTCTGTGCTATGTTTGTTTAAACTCACCAGCGCTGATGCTTATAGGACCAGAATTTTTGCAGGCATAAGGCAGATAGCTTGATTGGTTTGCTTCCAGCTGATAATATTGGGACTCAGAGGCCAGCATCTTCATGGAATCGCTATAATTAATCCAATTAAGCGCCACCAAATAGCCAGAATTCTGGCTTTAGTGGTTCCTCCTTCCTCCGTCAGCCACTACCACCATCCTTCCAACCATTCCTGCCCATCCTGTAGAGAAGCCTTCCTAAGCCAGGTCATCATGCTTCTTCCCAGCCCAAGAGAGCTTTAAGGGGGCCTCTGTTGCTTAGAGGACAGATGTTTTTGTGAATAAAGTTTCAACTTTATCCAAAAGTGTTTCTCCAATATGGTTGCTCAGGTATCACCATCATCACCATCACCACCACTTGAGAACTGATGAGAAATGTAAAAACTGGAGGGCTCCAGCTGTTTACTACTGCATGTATATAGCATCCATCAGTGTGTGTTGGAATAAGCCCTATGGGTAATCTGATCCAGGCTAACATTTTTGCCTTGTCCTAAATCCTGACCTACTTCAATCTTGAATTAAGAACTCTTCATCACCACCTCTCCAACTAATTCCTCCTCAAGATACTTGTGGTCACAGGGCTACTTGCTCATTCTTTGTAATTGGCTGTCCATCAAGCTCCACCCTCTCTTTTTTTACTGCTATATCTGCATTATGGAGATGGCATTTGTGCCCAGTTGACTCTTCCTTTTCCTTTGTAACTAGAGGGACCTAGTTACATTTTGTCTTTTTGCTGTTCCCTCTTCCTGCTGATGGCTTCCTAGAATATAATTGTAGCAAACGTCATTGATACATCCTTTTGAGACTGTGCGTTAGTTAGCTTTCATGGGGAAACATTACCCAGTGAAGCAGGAAGATAGAAAAGGCCCAGGTTCCTAGTAAGCATGAAGCCAGCATAGTGGCCCTGGATGTCTCACCTTTAGAGAAATCCTCACCTGTACAGGCCACAGAAATCATGTCTTGGTGACAAGGAGCCTAAGTGTTTTTGAATTTCAGATGTGTGCAAATATTTCATTTATACATATTCAACTTGTTTTTTTAGGTCTGGCTTGTTTCATGTCTTTCTTACATAATTGGTTCATTAGCAAATAGCACCCCACACTGATGAGATTGGGTATATGTCTCTCCTCTGCCTCTAAGGTGCCTGTGTCTGCCTCTAAGGACAAAGGATCCAGACTTATTATCTTTGAATCTTCAGTCTCTGAGGTAGAACTTAGTGCTTATTTCTTAGACGGAATGTAGGGTTCCCCCCAGAAACTATGCCAAGGTTTTATGAACCACATGGTTCAAAGTAGAATAAACATTTATTAAGTGTGATAGTTTGAATGTAATTTGTCCCCATAATCTCACAGATAGTGTCACTATGAAGAGGTGTGGCTTTGTTGGCATGGGTATGGCCTTGTTAGAGGAAGTGTGTTACTGTGGGGTCCGGCTTTCAGGATACCACCCAGTGTCTCAGTCTTCTTCCTATTGCCTGCAAGATGTAGGACTCTCAGCTACTACTCCAGCACCATGTCTGCCTGCACAATGCCACACTCCCCATCATGACTGATAATGGACTGAACCTCTGAAACTGTAAGCCAGCCCCAATTAAGTGTTTTCTCTGTAAGAGTTGCCGTGGTCATGGCGTCTCTTCACAGCAGTAGAAACCCTAACTAAGCATCTTCTGTATGAGACCTTGGTTTCTCCACCTATGGTTTCACTCCTTCCTACCACCTGGCATCAGTGGATTGTCCCTTCGCTGCATGTCAGGCTTTGTTGAGAGGAGGATAATTTACTGTCTTATAACAGACTAGCTGATAGCTGATGTGAATGGGGTTCAAACCCTAAAGCAGCATTTCTCAGCCAATAGATCAGGGCCCCTTTGGGGGTCACATATCAGATATCCTGCATCTCAGATATTTACATTATGATTCATAACGGTAGCAGCATTACAGTTAGGAAGTAAAAGTGCAATAATTTTGTGGTTGAGGGTCACCACAACATGAACTATATTAAAGGGGTGCAGTGTTAGGAAGATGGAGGACCACTGCACTACAGGGACATTCTATGTTTCTGTTTTCTTTGTTTTGTTTTGGCTTTTCAGGACAGGGTTTCTCTGTGTAGCCCTGGCTGTCCTGGAACTCTCTCTGAACACCAGGCTGGCCTGGAATTCACAGAGATCCATCTGCCTTCTCCTGCCTCCCGGAGTGCTGGGATTAAAGGTATGTGCCACCACTGCCAGTCAGGGACATTTTAATAAACAAATAAAATCCGGTTGAAACTGATTTAACTAGTAAAGGGAATGGACTGACTCCTAAAACTCAAACCTTCTGCATCTAAAGCTGGCTTTAGATGGGTGTAATCTTAGAAAGTTCCCTCAACAACCCCCAGAACTCCCATGTCCACTGGGGTTTAAACAGAGAAGGCTCATGAACACCCCTGGACCTTTTGCAGAGCTGATAAGAACAGTACACACATCGGGGAGTGCTAGACAAGTGTGGGTACAGGCATATAGGCCACTACCCACATTATTCTCCGCTCACTTGTAAAGACCATGTATAGGTGCCTGAAACAACCCTGCTTGCATGACAAAACTCCACATCTGTTTTTGGATTTGGCTGAAAGCAAAGAGGCCAGTGCAGGGCCTGGAGGTGGATCTGGTTACCTAGGCCTTGGTCTAGAGCAGGAGGCGAAGGCTTTTTGTGGGCCTGTCTCCCACAAAATATGTGGTTGAAGGCAGCTCAGAGATGCGCCCTCCAAAGGGGAGTCCAACACAGGACTGAACATGATGTTACCTTCAGTTGCAGATATGGTGAAGAGGTGCTATGGGCTGGAGCCAGGTTTCTCTCACCACTGAGTTCCTGTCACCGCCCCAGAGCCTGGCCTGGAGTAAGAGCTCATATGGATTTATGAGATGCTGAATGAACGAATTTAAAGGCCTCCTCATATTTACATCACCTGTAATTTTAGTGAATTCCTCTTATGCCCTGTCTCTTATGCCCATGGTGGGGGAGCTGTCCACTGGTCCAAGATGGAGCTCCCACTAATGCTAGGGGTTCAAGTGAGCAGGGCTTGGTTCTCTTTCTCATGTAGCGCAGCATGACTCAAAACTGGACACATGATTCAAATGGGGGCCACATGACCCCTCTGACCCCTCATCCTCAAATGCTGGGTATCGTCAATTTGGGAGCAGGCTTTACAGCTTATCTTCTAGAATTTCAGATCTTGGTGTTGACTCTGATCACATCAGAGGGATAGAATTCAACCAGTCATCACAAAACATCTGCTTCTGTCTAGTTTGCCATGACGAGTCACCATGTGGGAGAAAAAAACCCTACATTCTATGGTTCAAAATAGCCATGCTTGTCTCTCTTCCTCTCTCCACAATCAACAAGGGCTAGCCCTGTGTTCCTCAGGCTGTCTCCTGGCAGTGCCTTCGCTGAAAGAGAATTTTGCTGTCACTGTATTGAGAACAAAAATGTATGCCACCTCTGCCTCTGAGAGATAGCCCCACATTTTCTAAAATGTGAGTCTTGACACATGGTAATGGCCGCCCTCAGATGATGGCCCTTCCAGACAGCTGGGTTCAGGGCTCAGGGACAGCTACAAAACCACACTGAATGAGGCCACTCAGCAAATGGGCCTGATCTGGTATTTTAATCCTTTTAGGAAATTATTTGAATTAGTGTGAAGCTGATCCAGGATGGGCGATAATCCACATAGGGCCCTCTATGTCCCCAAAGAGGTTCCAGGAACTATTGGAACCCACAGGATAGGATTTATGTTTGCTCAGCTTGTGTGTGTGTGTGTGTGTGTGTGTGTGTGTGTGTGTGTAGTGTATCCATATGTATGTGTTCATATGTGTGAATATATGTGAGTGTGTATGCATGCTCTTGTGGCAAGCTCTTCACTGACTGAGCTCTCTCTCCAGCTCCATGACTGGCTATTGATCCAAATCTTGTCTCTATTTGCCAATTGCTCCTGAAGAGGAAGCTGGTTCTGAGTTCTCTGGGTTCTATGAAGACTACCAAGTATAAGAGATGCATCCCAAGTAATTTCCTGGTTGACTGCTCACAGCCTGTCTGGAATGAGACTGTTAGTTAGGATTTCTATTGCTGTGAGGAGACACCATGACCATGGCAACTCTTATAAAGGACAACATATAATTGAGGTGGTGGCTTACAGTTTCAGAGGTTTAGTCCATTATCATCATGGTGGAGAGCATGGTGGCGTGTAGGCAGACACAGTGCTGGAGTAGTAGCTGAGAGTCCTACATCTTGCAGGCAACAGGAAATGGTCTGTGACACCAGGAGTAGCTTGAGCATAGGAGAACTCAAAGCCGGACCCCACAGTGACACACTTCCTCCAACAAGGCCACATCCTCGTAGTAGTGCCACTCCCTGTGAGATTATGGGGGGCAATTACATTCAAACTACCACAGAGAGCATGAATCCATACCTTCTGTACTGTCTCATGTCTCTGGCACTAGCACAGTGGCAGGCACGATTAAACTTCTGTTTAATGAGGAATGAGTGAGTGACTAAGCCATCCTTGGATACAGGAGAATAACCTAACTCACTCTTCCCAAGGATTACTATCTTTCATATGTGGTACATTTCCTAGACAGCAAAGGAAAGCTGCTGTCCTCCTGGGTCTGGAGGACATCTCACCCTTAAGAACAGTGAGTCATGACAAGTCCAGTACTGTTTATTTCCTGGGATTTTCCTGTTGCAGGACCTGGTAGAGACATGGTGCTGGGAGCTGGATGGTATGCATGAGTGTGTGGTTTTGTGTAATGCCCGCCCTTTTTCTGGCTCTCATGACTACCCTGGCCACAGCTACGAGGGAGAGAGGTGACAAAAGTGTAAGTATCTAAAAAGTCAGCACCTGATTTAACCTTTGTGCTTAGAAAGCATGCTCTCTAATTTCAAGTGAAGCCTTATTAACTAAATGGCATTCACGAGTTGAGTTTTAAAACTGAAGGGGAAAGCATTCACATCTCTAATGCCACATTTTGAAGTGAAGGCTGAATGGCCCACCCCAGTTGCAAACGACTATTTAATGGATGTTGGCTGATGGCTGACATATGGTTACATGGTGCTGAGAACGTGACAGGATTCTTGGAAGGAGCCAATAAAAATATTGGTAGAATATTATTCTTGAGTTGCGATGCTCTCTGGACAGATGTTGTAGGCTGAGTAATGGTACATCACATGTGTTCATTGCCTAGTCCTTGGAACTTATGACTGTTGCCTTGGATAACAAGGGAGGTTTGCAGCAGTACTCAGGCCGTGGCTCATGAGATGGAGAAGAAGACTATCCCAGATTAACTAGTGGGTCGATTTCTTACAATGTCTTCCCAGGAAGGAGGCAGGAGAAGCTAGAGAAGATGTGAAGATAGAAAAAGATGGGAGGGATATGCTTTTAGGATGGAGGAGTATAGGCAACTACTAGGTGCTGAAAAAGGCCAGGAAGCAGATGGTCCCACAGAGCTGCCATAGGACTCAGCCTTATTAATACCCTGATTTTAGCCCAGAAGACTGATTTTAAACTTCTCATCTTCATAAGTAGAACAGAATGAACTCAGATTATTTTAGACCACCAAGTCAATATTATGGGTACCAGGCAAAGAGTTGTAGAAGTCAACCCTGCTGGTCATGTAAGATCATGTCTGGCCTGTAACCAGTGAAGGTGGTAACTGAGAGGAACCATCATTTACCAGTGGAGTAGCTTTGTGTGGAACACATTAATGATTTAGATGAAGCACGAGAGCACTGTAGGAGTGGGGCAGCTCTAGACTACCAGTTTGCAAACATCTTCTGCATTTCCACTGACCTGTGAGAGTGAATCTCAGCTTCGGTAGCCAAGGGTGGTGTCTTAGTTTCTTTTCCTGTTGCTGTCATGAAATACCCTGACAAAAGCAGTTTTGGGGATGAGGGGCTATTTTAGCTCAGTTTCATGCTAGAGGTCATTATTGGAGAGACCGTCAAGGTGGCCAGAACCCGAGGTAGCTACATGGCTACAGTTAAGAGCAGAGGAATAATGAATGTATGCATGCTAGTACTCAGCCCATTTTCTCTAGTTGTGTAGTCCAGGACCCAAACCCAGGGAATGGTGCTGCCCACGTTGGCAGGTCTTCCCACTTCAATAAACATAGATCAACAGATTCCCCACAGTCGTTCCCACAGCCTTGCCTAATTTAAGCAGTCCCTCATTGACATTCTCTTTCTAAGTGATTCTGGACTGGATCAAGTTGACAATAAAAACTAATCATCTCAGGAAGCTTCTCTGTCCATGAGAAGGTTATAAAACAGACAAGGCAGGTTTTTTGTTTTTGTTTGTTTTTAAACAGAGGATAATTTCTGTAAGTTGGACCTTCTGAGTGGTTCACCATCTGTGCTGGCTAGTTTTATGGCTACTTAACACAAACTAGAGTCATCTGAAGGGAGGCAATCTCAATTGAGAAAATGCCCTCATAAGATTCATCTGTAGAGTATTTTCTTAATTCATGATTAATGGGGGAGCGTCCAGCCCATTGTGAGCGGAGCCATCCCTGGGCTGGTGATCTTGGGTTCTATAAGAAAGCAGACTGAGCAAGCCATGGGGAGCATGTCAGTAAGCAGCACCCTCCATGGTTCCTGCATCAGCTCCTGCCTTCACGTTCCTGCCCTATTTGAGTTCCTGCCCCAATTTCCTTTGATGATGAGCTATGATATGGAAGTATAATCCAAATAAACTTTTTGCTCAATGAGTTTCTTTGGTCGTGGTATTTCATTGCTAGGACACCATCAGATCTTTGAGGATCGGTTCTAAGTATTTATATTCCAGTTTTCATTAAGTGGTTCAAAGTATGAACTTTGGGAGTTGAAGATACCTGAATTCAAAGCTGAGATAGAGCTTTATAGCTAGCACTATTGAGATGCCATCACTAGGCAACATTTTATAAAAACATGGATAATAAAACAAGTTCTTTACTGTGCAGATTAAATAAAATATTGTATGTGGATGGGCTCTTCTGAAACCTGGCACATACTGATTATTTAGTAACTGAGTGTTAAGATGTTTGACATTCTTATGGAAGAGCCATATAATTATATATACTAATGTCACAAGAATGAAAGTCCATCTTAGGAAGCATCTGCCATCTTTTGATCAGTCAACAGGTGAATACTAACGGGTAAGTTCTTGTCACTCTTCTCACAGCCTAGTTTGGATGATACAATGGAAGATGCAGTGTATCATGACCTCTGTTCTTTAGTCTCCAAGAGCAAGCACATGTTAAGTGAAGCCTTTGGTAACCTGGATCCCTGAGTGATTATGAGAAGAACTCCATGACAACCTGCAATGGACATGGATCTTAAAACTGTGTGTTATAGAGGAGAAAAGATGTGTTTGACCCACAGTTCTTGAGTCTGTGAGGTTCAATGCTGTAAACAGCATCTGGTGTGGTCACTCTTGGTAGTGGGGACTACGGTGATATTGTGTTCCCCAATATATTGTGCACTCTAATAAACCTATCTGGGGTCAGAGAACAGAACAGCCACTAGATATAGAGGCCAGAAAATGGTGGCACACATACCTTTAATCCTAGCATTCCAAAGGCAGAGATCTGTCTGGATCTCTGTGAGTTCAAAGCCACACTGGAAACAGCCAGGCATGGTGACACACGCCTTTAATCCCAGAAAGTGATGGCAGGAAGCAGAAAGGTATATAAGGCATGAGGACCAGGAACTAGAGCTGGTTAAGCTTTTAGGCTTTTGAGCAGCAGTTCAGCTGAGATTCATTCAGATGGGGACACAGAGGCTTCCAGTCTGAGGAACAGGATCAGCTGAGGAACTGGTGAGGTGAGGTAGCTATGGCTTGTTCTGTTTCTCTGATCTGCCAGATTCCCCCCCAATACCTGGCTCCAGGTTTGTTTTTTATTAATAAGACCTTTTAAGATTCATGCTACAGGGGACTCTGAGGAGTTTTGATGACCGGGGTATGAACATGAGATGAGTCCAATGGATTTTATAATAAGCCACTCTCAAGATAACCCACAAACCCATTAAACTATGAATGGACCCAATCCCCTCTTAAAGGTTGACTCTCTTAATATTCCTCAGTGGGAAGGAAATGTCAACGTGAGTTTTTCTTGGGATGTTCAAACCACAGCCATGGCACAAGGGATTCTTAAACATCAGTCATCAATGCCACAAATGGCTCTTCAAATTCGATACCTAGATTCAAAAGACATCTAGCATTTAAGAAGTCCATGTTTCCAAAACTAAACTAAAAAATCACATTTCTCTTATTTTAAGAGTCCTATCTATCTATCTATCTATCTATCTATCTATCTATCTATCTATCATCTATCTATCTATCTATCTATCTATCTATCATCTTTCATCTATCTATATCAGATTGTATGTATGTATGTATGCTGTTCTGGAGAGATTTCAGGAAGATGACTAGGGAGATAGAAAAGACTGGCTAGAGAGAGTACCAAGGTTCCCCTGGGTATTATGAGTCACTTCAGTGCCAAGCAAGTTGATCTATGTGATTTTCTCCACTTGTATCCAGCACTTTGAAGGAGCATATGGAATATTTTGTTACAGGGAGCACACCAGAGAAGACAACTCAGACACAGTCTGTGGAAAAATGAAAGTATTTATCCCAGCTGGCTGGGACTGCACTCAGGTTTCAGGACCCAAGCAGAGACCCAAGTGTTTAAAGTAAGGGGCTTTTGAAGGCAAAGTCCACATCCTGTTATATTGCTTAGCAGGGGTAGGATGTGTGTGTGTGCAAGCAAATAGTTCAATGGAAGCTAAGATAACTTAGCTGGGGCATCTTGATCTCAGGTTCCTAGAATAGAGCTGGATAATTTTCCACAGGGCTTCCGGCCAAGGAGACCAAACTCTAGTTAAATCTAAAATGGCATTAGCAAGACCATGAGATGGAGGAACCTCTACTGTCTTGCCCTGTTACAAAGTGATGGCAGAAAGAGAGCTGAGGAGCTTTAATGAATTCATCATGAGGGTCGTGGGTTTAGGCTGAGGTAGAAAAATGAGAACTTGAAAAAAGAATGAGTAATTGTGGGTAGGCCCAACAGACTAGAGGCCTTTGTGGGGCCAAGCAATGGCTGGAATAAGGGTAGAAGAGTACATGATGATGGGGTGGGGCTGTGTGATGGTACTCACAATACAATCTGGATCATGATGCATCTTCCTCTCCACCTAATCCCACACCCTACCTGAGTGTTTTCTGCCACACCAGCCTCCTTTTGAATTCTTGAACATGTTCAAACTCCCACCACTACCCACTACCACCACTGCCCAGCCAACACACACACACACACACACACACACACACACACACACACACAGATACAACATGCACACACACACACACACACACACACACACACACACACACATACACACAAACACACACCTTCTATTGGTTCCCCATTGTCTGCCGTAAGCCTTCTCCTTTTAGTGGTCTCATGGTTGATTCCATCTTTTCTTTCAAGCCATCTGTGAGCCCTCTGTCCAATGTAGTGATCCATACCATACCATCCTTTACTCAAGTTAGTCTTTTTTTATGCTATTTTTTTATTAAGAAACTTTTAAAATTCATTTTACATACCAGTCACAGATTCCCCTCTTCCCTCCTCCCATTCCTCCAGCTTCTCCCCCAACTCATCCCCCATTCCTTCCTAAAAGAAGGTAAGGCTTCCCATGGGGAGTCAGCAGAGCATGGTACATTCAGTAGAGGCAGGTCCAAGCCCCTCCCCCTGCCTCAATGCTGTAGGAGGTGTCCCATCATAGGTAGTGGGCTTTAAAAAGCCTGCTCTCACACTAGAGAATGGATCCTGATCCTACTGCCAGAGGGTCCCTTAAGCAGATCAAGGTACACAGCGGTCTTGCTTATGCAGAGGGCCTAGTCCAGTCAGCATCAAGTTACTCTTGATGGTAACAACCAGTAGTAACACTTTGTTGAACTGGAAATGATCTCGTTTGTTTGTTGACTTGTTATTGCCGTGTAGAAGCACTGTGAAAGATAGATGTTTGTGCGGCTAATTCCTTGAGGAATTCTTGGCACTTTAACAGTGCTTGGTCCAGGAGGAGTTTAATTAAGAGTTGATTAATGGATGAAAACCAGCTGTCATCTTATCATTTTAAATTTTATTGATTCACAGGTGTTTTGTCCTCAAGAGGCAGTTCTCAATGGGGCAATTGAACTGAGTCTCCCAGGGACACTTGGTAGTATCTACAGGTATTTTTGGTTAGTATCAAGTGGGTAGAAGGCATGGAATTTGCTAAATCTCCAGCAATGACCAGGGTAGGCCTCTACAACAAAGAATGACCTGGCTTGAAGTGTCTATCCATAGTGCTGCAGTTTTAAGCCCTGCTGTGGGTGAGAAGACCCGCCTAACCCCCCCCCCCCCCCCCCCCGAACTGTTAACCAGTGGTCAATGTTTTCCACCCTGCCTATGGAGCAGAATCTGAGAGAGGGTGTGCTCAGGGATGGGCACCAGGCAAGATAAACAACCCAGAAGTTACCCATTTTCCTCCAGGAAAGGAGACAACTCGTGGCAGGAATGCTTTGTAACTGGTTTTTATCCACCAACTGGGGCCCTGGCAGCCTTGAAGTGGACAAGTATACAATTATGTGGAAGTGAAAGAGCACATGGCCTTGATGGCCCCTACATAGTGAGTGTTTCTCAACTCCCAAAGCCCTTTCTATTCATTTGGAAAGACTCCATTTGCAAAACATTTATTCAAGGCTTAATTGCTAATAAGTCCCTGCATGGGGCCACTCTATTGAAAGGCTACACAATGCCATGGCCTCATAATCAATGTCCCATTCATGCACTAATCAGTAGAGACAAAATGGATGTGGGAGAGCTTGCCCATAGGCTCCAGGAGACTCTCACTGTCCCTCTGTGCTCCTCTTTAATTAGGGCCCTGTCACATGCTAATCAGAGCTGGGGTTCCTGGAAGTTAGGGAGAGCCCTGATGGAGCTCTGCTCCTATGTAGGCACATTCCTAGAACACATGAATTACCTCCAAATTGAAACATCAGCCTAACTAGCAGAAAGTCTATTTTTTAACTAAGCCGGAGATTGTCTTTACCGCGACCTTCATCCGTAAAGATCCACCATCATGGACACCGTAGGCACAGTGTTCTGTTTAACTCTCGTCACAAATATAGTGCATGGTTTTATCATTGATAGCTTTATGACAGGGATGAGAAGACAGAAGTCATCTGCTTTTCCCAAAGTCATTTTGTGACTAAGTGGACTGACTGATAAGTCTTCAGGAACTGGAGCTGCAGCTCAGCTGGTAAAGAACTTACCTAGCATGCATGAAGCCCTGGGTTCAATCCCAAGCACTGAAACCAATTATGGCCGCACAGGCCTGTAATCTCAGCACTTGGTAGGTGGAGGTAGGAATTTTGGAAGTTCAAGGTCATCCTTGGCTTCATGGGGAGTTCAAAGCCAGCCTAGGCTTTGTTTGGTCTCAAACAAACAAATAAGCCAAAACGAAACCAGACCAAACCAAACAAACCAAAACAAAACCCCTGCAACCCAGCAACAAATTAATTTACTTTTAGCACCCATGTTCCTTATAAAGTATTAGCTAACTGATGTCAACAGTATATGTGAAAATACATAGGAAACTCCATGTGGGCACATAAGAAAGTTACCAACCCTATAGAAAGACAATTCATAGGATATGAGCACACAATTTGTACAAGAGGAAGCCAAAGTCATCTCAAGAGATAGTAAAAATTATGAATAATCAAAGAAAGGCAAATTACAAACCCACGTGTCACTTCCCATCTAAGTAGGTTTAAAAAGACAGACATTTGGAAAATGCCCAGTGTTGGTGGAGATGCCGAGACGGGGACCCTTGGAGACTTCTGTTGAGTGTGGGTGTTCTGCAGAATCCAGGGGCTTCTCTGTAGTGAAGCGGCTGTATGCAGCACGACTCAGCAATTCTATCCCTTGCTATGGAGTCCACAGAAATCCTTACACAGCTCTCCGGGAGGCATATATAAAATTTCATCTCAGCACTGGCTGTAGTGCTAAGAAACTGGGGACCAGGTGGGGGTTATCTTCTGAGCCACTAGATAAATCAACGTGCAGGCAGCAGCATATGGAGTATCCGTGTAAAACAACAGATTAGCCGTAGCCATAGTTACAGGTCTGAACCTTTTAAGAAATTGTAACGAGTAAGAAAGGTAAGAAGTAACATTTGTGAAAAAATTCAAATAGATGCATACTAAACAGCACCCTTTTGCAAGAACACATAAATAGAAGCTCAGAGGATTGGTATGCATTGTGGGAAATGGGCAAGAAGTGGGCTGTATCAGCCACGGTTCTATCAGGAAAGCTGGCACACTGAGAGGAAGATCGTTAAAGATACAGGTGTGGGTGCGGGGAGGCTCTGAGAGGTGGTGGAAACCAGGGTAGAGGAAAGGCTGTGGTTGCTCTTTACACAACCCTGGAGACTGGGAGCAGTTGGTTAGTTACTGAAAAAGTCGTAAAGAGAGATTCGCCAGGAGAACAACAGAGACTTTCAGTGGTCCAGGTACCCTGCTGGGGATCCTGACTTCATCTCCCTCCTTCCCTCATCCTCCAGCCAGAGATGCCCATTGGCCTACCCAGCAGAGAGCCAAGGGCCCGAGGAAGCCTACAGTGTATCCTCTCAGACCTGGCTCAGGACAGCAGGAAGAGAGAAGGACAGTTGGGAGGAGTAGGTTTTAGAGCTGCAAATGACAGGCATATTGCTATTGGATTATGAGGACAAAGGAATCCAATTAATAAAATAAATGAACATAAACATGGGGGATGGGCTGGCAAAGAAACGCAAATAGATACAATTCCCTACCTAGCGGGAATCTGGGGCCAATAATAAAGTACATGAAATGAAAAATTAAAGCATTTTCCTAATTCGTTGATATTCTCCATTGTATGCGCATCTCTGTGCTTAACACAGGTGAACATACAATTTGATTATTATATAAAACCGATCAGTTAGTATACAGTGTGCCAGCAGACTCTGATACTTGCAACATTTTGGGAACATAATCTTGAATGTATATGTTTTTTTATTAGACTTTTGAGAAACAATAAAATATATAGGATTTATGAGCCAAACTTTTATAGAATTTTTGTCACCCTGGGGATTCTAGGGTTTTAGAGTCCCTCTCCAGGGCTGGAGATTAAAAATTATCTTCTTGAACTGGTCCTGTGGGGACAATAACCACAGAATTCCCATGACTCGGGGCAACAGCAGGATATCCCAGAGGAGTTTCGGTGAGGATCCAGTGATAGCAGTCTTTCAGAGGCCTTGAACCAGACCAATGACTCATCGCAATGAACATTTTGTGGGTGTGGCTAACCGGACAAATGGGTATACTGAGTGACATACCGAAGCACTCAGTGCCACTAGGATGAATGAAGAGGTGTTAGAAAGGCGGAGGAATGAGGTGGGGTTTCTTTTGCTGTTGTTTTGTTTTTAATTGTTTTTTTTGGGAGTATTTGCGGGGATGCTGCAGGAGTGAGGGGAGGATATGGAGGGACTGGGAGGTGAGCATGATTGGGGTGCATGAAGTGAAATTCTCAAAGATTCAATAAATAATTATGTTATAAAGGAAAAAATACCTTCTTGATTGAAGGCATATCTCTCTGTGATTACTTAACCTAAGCCATCAATCTCCATAATGTGTCCTCTTCCTGGGATCCAACCTTTGATTAATCCAAATTTCTTCTAGTTTCTTTTATGAGAGTATTAATGTTTAAAATGTCATAGTCTATAAGAATGCAATGAAGTGACCTCTGGAAGATTCTACTCTTTCACGTATTTGAGTGATGGGTCTTCCTTGAATGACTTGACCATGGTGTGTTCTGAGATAGGTTGCTTTCCTACTTTGTACCACGGTTGGAAGTTAGAGGTGGTCTTTTTATACACTAGGGGATTGCTAGGTGAATTACAGTAACATCTGGGCTCTAAAATCAGGAAAGACTCCCCATGAGGCCTCCTGTAGTGAGAAGTCTTAGGGAAAGACAGCTCCAATCACGAGCACTTCCTCAGAAATAGGAGGGAGCAACCAGGGCTCGATAAAATCCCTAAGTTAAAAGTTCAGACTTGTTTGAGGTTGGAGTGTGGCAATGGAATTGTTGAGACAATTCAAAGACATTGGCCATGAGGCTCTGAGGAGGAAGGCTGTCCTACGCCCTCTGACCCACACCACAAACATTCAGAAGCAGGGAAGACTTTCAAAAGAGCTTCAGATGTCTGGAAGTCCAGGGCAGAGCTTTTGGGAATCAAATAAGTTTTAGGACAGAAACACCAGATAGGGGAGCAGCTATATAGAAATGCTAGGATTTCTAAAGCCTGGGGTTCAGATTTGGGCCTTGATTCTGATGGGAGATAGGCTTGGATGAGGCCTGCTTCATACCAGATGTGAGTGACTATTTCCACTTGGGCTGGTGAGCAGTATACTTAGAAATCTGGTCTGAGAAATGGTTATCTTGCCTGGCATTCTATCTAGCTTACCTGATTGTCCTGTGCTTTCTCTGGGTTGTTTTCTATATTCTCTCTCTCTTTCCTTTGCTTGTACTCTCATAGAATAATGATTTCTGTGTCTTGGTCCATTTAGGGTGTTACAACATAACTTACTACCTTGGAAGCTTAAAATAATAGACATTTATTTTTCATAGTTCTGAAAGTTGATAACTCCAAGGTCAAGGTGGCAGCAGACAGAAGAAGGTCCACTTTTGGGTTCACAGATGGTGCCCTCCCACTGTATCCCACCATGGTGGAAGGAACCAAGAAGCCCTGTGAGGTCTCTTATAAAGATACCATAATGTTGGGTCTTGTTGGCCAACTTGGCTGGACTAAGAGATGCCTATACCTAGTGAAGGGCACCTCTGCACATGCCTGTGAGTACTTCAGAGAGGACTGACATTTGTGATAGGAACTGAGATGGACAGACCCACCCTAGATATAATCAGCACCACCCAATAGAATGGATGCTCACGGAAGAAAGGACTCTAGCTGAATGTGTCTATAAGCTCCTTCGCTTCCTGCCACCCATGAGCACCAAACTCTCCAGCTCTTAAACACAGATTTAGTAGCACGGACTCCTGAGGACCTTCCAGACCTTCAGCACTGGGTTGGAAGTAGTAAGGCACCAAGCTTCTGAGATTGAACAGCTACTGATCTCTGTTTCTGCAGCATTTAGACAGTTAATGCTCAACTACTGAGCTCCAGCTGTGTGAGTGAATGTATCAAATCCCACTATTTCTGTTCTCTTCTATTCTATTAGTTCTGTTCCTCTAGCTATATCTGACTAATATCATTCATAAGGACTCCATCCTCAAGACCCAACCCTCTTCCACAGATTCTACCTCCCAATAATCATGTTGGGAATAAGAATTTCAAAGCTGGGCAGTGGTGGCACACACCTTTAATCCCAGCACTTGGGAGGCAGAGGCAGGCGGATCTCTGTGAGTTCGAGGCCAGCCTGGTCTCCAAAGTGAGTTCCAGGAAAGGCACAAAGCTACACAGAGAAACCCTGTCTCGAAAAAAAAAATTCAATATAGGAACCCTGAATGGTGGAGGTTTGGGGGGAGCATGCGTATTCAGAAAAACATACTGTAATCCTTGAAGTGTGTGAGTTATGGGCATGGAAAGGGAGATGGGACCTCTGAGGTGCCTGACTGGGGTGATGATGGAGAGCACAACCACACAGAGGCCAGGGAGTTCTAATAATCTAGAGGCCTGACTTCTGGGGCTGGTGGGATCTTCACAATCACCCTGGCTGATTTCCAAAGGTAAAGTAAGTCCCTGAGAAGGACCTACTGAGACGAACCTGTGCCTAGCTGGGCCTCTTTTCTCTATCTGGGCCCACTCACCAGCCACAAGCAACTTCCCAAGAGACTTCAGGGCATCTATCGTCTTTATGAGCCTGGATGAAAATTTTTAGTATGTCAATCTTCTTAACTCACTGGAAGCCACAGTATACCTCATACCTTATAGAAATCATGAAATATTCAAATTGCCCCAGTAAATTTCATATGGGAAAGGACTGTGTCTATAGTACAGACTCTATGTTTTGTCTTTACGTGTTCACAATGTCTGGCATGCAATATATGACAAATAAATATTTGTGGAAGGGAGGAGGAAGAGAAGGAGAAAGGATGGAGGAGAGAGAGAGAGAGAGAGAGAGAGAGAGAGAGAGAGAGAGAGAGAGAGAGAGAGAGAGTAAAAGTAATCGATATAATCCAAAGATGCAATCTCCACACACTGACTTCTAATATTCTAAAGGTTTTCCTTTATTAGTTTGCTGTTATGCTTAATCATTAAATTGATTTATCAATACTTACAAGAAAAAAATGCTTGGTAGTAGGGATTTGGATTTTAAAATTTTTAGAAGCAAAACTGAAAACAGATTATCCAAGCTCCTCTGAAAATTAGGAGGTGACCTATTGTCATGAACTCCATTTTTATTAGTGCTCCATTGGCTCTAGGTCAAAACCATGCTTTATGGTCAGAGTTGGAGAGCTACCCTAGGAGAGAGCCTGAGGGCTGAGTGAAGCTCCAGGTTCGTTTGTGTAGGTATTTACCCAACACTATAAGGTGTAAAGGAGCTGCGTCACTAGAGGTGGGTAATGAATACCTTCCTTCCCAGAGTAAGTCTTGAAGTAGAAATCAGCCTATGACCTATCCTAAGAGCAGCTAGCTATAGTTCTTTCCTCCTCTTCTTTTCTTCTTTCCTCTCTTCCTCTGTGCCCCTGTCCCTTCCTCCCTCCCATGTCCTCTTTCACAAATTTGCCCATTCATTTATCTATTCATTCATTCAACAAATAGCCGTTTAGTTATAAGCATAATACTAAGTTCGAGAGATAGAAATATCACTAACCTGAGTGGGATAGGATGAGAACTCTAAGTGAGTCCAGAGCAAGGTGTTAACCATGGTGGTACACTGATACCATTCAGGTGATTTTAAAAGTACAGATGACTGGGTTCCCATCCCCAGAGACTCAGTTCAGCTGTGATATGAGATACTCAGCATTTTAAACATACCCCGGTGGATTTTAACTTGCAGCAGAAGTCAGTGTATCTGTCACTTTTCTCATCACTATGATCAAGTACTTGACAAAGGGAAAGAGGATTTATTTTGGCTCATGGTTTGGGAGGCTCCAATCCATCATGGTGGGGAAGGCATAGTGTCCAATGACTCTCTGGAAATGGGAGCATGTGGCAGCTGCTAGCTCACATCTGCACAGACCAGGAAGCAGTGAGTGGAGAGGAATTGGAGCTGGGCTATCAATCTCGAAGTCCCTCTCCAGCGTAGTTCTACCTCTTAGCAGTTCTATAGTTTCCCCAAACACCAGCAACATCTGCAGGTCAGGTGTTTACCACATGAGCAGGCACAGGACACCTCATATCCAAACCACAACAATTGAGAACCACTACTGATGATAAGTTTGAGCTGTTGGAACAGATCCAGAAATAAGCATATCCAGGGATGCTAAAACACAATAGAGCAAGTTGCATTCAAGGGACAATGTAGAGCAGCCATGTTGGAGGAAATGAGCTGGGCTAGTGTCACAGAGGGGACGGTTGCTATGTGAAAGAGGACAGGGAGGCTAAACCTGCCACCAGGAGGACTTGGAAAGAAGTTTACAGAGGGTGAGATTTAAGTACCCCCTCCCCAATGAAGGACAGGTAGGATTTGACAGGTGGAGATGGAGTGAAGTCTCTCCAGATGGAAGAACAAAATAGACAGGATAAAGTTGTGATATCCTCCTACAACTGGACTAGAGTTCCAAGGTCAAGAGCAAAAGAGCCACAGGATGAATGATAGAAAGGTTAAATAGGAGACCAAGGTTTGATCATGACTCCTATGGAGAGTCATTGCAAATCAGTGTTCCTAAGAAGGAAAACGCCAAGATGGTGTTGCATTAGAATTTTCCTGAAGCACAGAGGAGGAACTGGCAAGTGGGAGAGCCCCAAATGATGTTGATGAATAACATCCAGGCTGTAGACTTTGCATGTCTCTAGTATGGTCAACAAGTACACTCTTTTAGTCTAACTAAGCAAGAGACACGTTCTTATCCTTTAAAGTTCAGAAGCTGACTTAAGTGCAGAATCATTTGAAAGATCAATTTTGAAGTTGCTGTTGGTGGAAAGTGGCTTGTGGAGGTGGAGATGAAGGTGATGGGGTAGAAACAGAATTGAGGCTTTATAAAAACCCCAATGCTTAAAGAAATGGAGCAATTAACAGAGGATAAGAGATGTGACTTCTAAGCTACCTGTTCCAGGAAGGTGGGGGCTCCAGTGCTCACCTCGGCCTGTCTCTTCATCCCCAAACACCTGGATATGGAAAGCTAAGAGGACAAGCAAGCAAACAAACAAATCCAGACAACTTTAACTCTCTAAGTTAGAAAATGGAAAGAAATAGGGCTCAGGAGATGATTTAGTAAAGCGCTTGACAATGCAAGCAAGGACCCGAACTCAAATCTCCAGCACCCATATAAAAAGTTGCATATGCAGTGCAAACCTGTAATCCCAGTTCTGGGAAGGTAGAAGACAGGAAGATCCTGGGCTTGTTGGCCAGGCAGTCTAGCTGGATCAGTGAGCTCAAGAGTCAGTAAGATGCTGACACAATAAATACAGTAGAGGATGCTTGAGGAGGATACTTGACATCATTCTCTAGCCTCAACACATGCGCATACAAGTGTGTGTACATGTGTGCACACACACATATACACACCCATGTGCACACCTATGCTCATGTGCACTCATGGACAAGAAACTTGGAAGACAGAACATGACGGAAATGAATCAGCCTGTGTCACTGTCCCCAGGCACCTTGCAACTAACTGCTTCAGAACCGCCTCCTGCCTACCTGGGAGCAAGAGGGAAGAGGAAACTCAGGGAAGCCCCCGAGCTCTCACCGTCCTAGGTGACTCCCAAAATATCTTTCCTGCAGGATCCTTTTGTAGTGTGTGTGTGTGTGTGTGTGCGCGCGTGCGTGCGTGTGTGTGTGTGTGTGTGTGTGTGTGTGTGTGTGTGTGTGTGTGAAATTCAGCTTGTATTCAGGCTGACATTTCCCCAGAAGCACATGGACAGTTGTTAAGATACTGAATGGCTTTCTTAGAAATTGGAAAATTGCTATGGCTGCTTAAGTGCCCTAGCTGTCACAGCCCCACCTTTGGATATAACAACTAAAGAGTCAGGATGGGGGTTCCAGACTCCTAGTCCGGATTCACATTTTGAATGTCAACTATGAAGGTAAGCCAGGTCAGGCCTCCTTCCTGAGAGTTTCCTCTGTGCCCTCTAGTTGCCAGCTGGTGGGAGCTACCTTTATGCCAGGGCCCTGGTCCTCCCCATAACTCCCCTGACTTTCTCTGGGACCTCCACTCTACTCCCGGTTCTATTCCACCACACCTGGGATCTAGCTCTGAATGTCCTGGCTGTGTCTCAGTACCACTTCACTTCCTGGTACAAATCTAGCACAGAACTTGAGCCAGTCAACACACTGCAGAGCATATGCTCCTTTATTAGGCCTGCAAACATCAACCTTGGGTCACCTGTCTGATTGCTTGTTGATGATGCTTGTCATCCAAGCCCTGCCCAGTTCTGCACCTTCCTCCAACATCATTAGCTGTCAGCTGCCAATATGTCAGTGCCCCTAGCATCTAAGCATCTCTTGGTGAGAACAAAAGCAGTGTTACATAGAGGACCTCGAGTATCTGCATCTATGGTAAAGAGAGGTCCTTTGCAAACACAGTTGAAGAAAACCTAGAGAAGGTAGAGCTAAGAGCAAGACCCATGGCAGTGACGGCACCATTGGCTGCTGCCTCTCTTCTGGCATCTTTGTTATGGGGGTGATAACCCCCTGCTTGGTTAAACCTTAGTTTGAGTTTCTGTAGTTGAACAATGAACCTTCCCTGCTACAGTGGTTCCATCTCCTCAAATGAGGATTGCCACACAGTCTCAGTTGCTTTTCTAGGACACAGCTTGCTTCAGGCTTATGTCCAGTAGTGTGCTATAAGTCATGGATTGGAGCCCTTTGGCAATTTACTGAGCTCTGAATCTCAGTTTTATCATCTGTAAAATGGGAGAATTTATGCCATACTGCCAAGGTTCAGATGAACCCTGAGTAAGATAGTCCATAAAGTACTTGGCAAGTAGAGCTATTAATTGTGCTTGAGTTCTTATTATCCATTGTGTTGTATTCTTCTTCTCCTCCTGCAGCTGGTTGGTCCCATTCAGACCAACACTCAGGGTAGATGCAATGGTCTTTATTTGCAAAGTACACCCCAACTCTAAGGATTTGGTCCTAGATAGCCCCTGACTTTTTCCTCTTTTGCTACCTTACCCATCCTCTTCAAACCCTGGTCCCTACCCATGTTACTTGCTATGGCTTACTTTACTGTACACTCAACCAGTATCTTTCTTTCCTTCCTATTTATTATCAGAACTCTGATTTGTTCTACATGGCAATATACCCAGCTAAAATATCCACCTTCTCAGGCTTCTTGAGAATGGGTTGGTTTAATATTTATCTAGCAAACACTTATATTTAGTTACTATGGACAAGGCATGGCTCCAAATACCTTGTAATTTAGTGCTCATGGTGTTTCTATAAAATATGCATTACTCCTATTTTACTAATCAGAAAAATGAGAAACAGAGATTAGCAACTGAGTTCATGAACATACTAGTCAGTGGTGGGGCCAGAGTATAAACTTCGTCAGTTTCTAGACTCAGGGCTCTTAACTGACATGCTTGGCAGTGTGTAGCCAATACCAGTAGATAGCTGAGAAAGCCTGATTTCCTGCCATGGCTGTTGCCTTTGCTTCTTACAGTTGTTGTTTTTTCTGGTTAGGAATACTGATAGAAGCATAAGGTAGAGCTGCCATGATCTTCTGTCAATGAGGTCAAAGGCATGATGGAGCCTGTGACATTGATGAAGCCATGGGCTGTTGACTCTCTTCTGGGACCTTGTTGTACAGGGGATGGGGACAATAACTCTCTATCTGGTTAAGCCATCTTAGTTGAGTTTTTGTAGTTGAATGATGAACCTTAACGGACACACTGGTTCTGTCCCCCCAAATAAGGATTACCCCGTGGATTTATTCTCTAGAGTAGCTTTTTCAGGACATATATTGCTTCAGGCTCACATTCAGTAGTCATGCAGTGGCCTCCCTGGTGACATAACTGTGTGGCTACTTGTTCGTGCAATTCGCTAAGAAGTCCCAAGCATCACCTCCACCTTTCCCAAGTCCCCTCTAACTAACCATCAATGACAGTCATGGAGAGGCTTTGTCAGATCTCTCTCGCTTGGCCAGATGGATGCTGGCCATTCTCTTTGCCTCTCTGGTTCTGAATGTAAGAGGAACACTGTAAGGTGTGCCCGGAGAGGAACTGATTAAGCACGATATTGTAGAACAGAGAAAAGCAGGAGAATTGGCCTAACAGAGGTTTAAACAGGAAAACAGAACTGATTTAAACATGGGCTCCCAATTATGATGCTTAACTCATGGTGTCCATCAATAAGTTTCTTTTGTGAATTTATTTGCCTAAATTTCTGTGCAAAGAGAGGCCATGGATATGCTAAATAAAATACATAATACAAAAACGAAATTGTGAAAATTATAAAATCACATTCATGCCTTATTCTAGCATAATTGTACTATCATCTATTGCTTAGTGATGGGGGCTTGTCCTGAAAAATGCATTGTTAGATGATTTCACTATTGTGAAGACATCATAGAGTGCTCCTACACCAGCTAAAACTGCCACATGCAGGTAGTACAGTCTTAAGGGCCCACCATTGTATATGTGGGCTGTTGATGACTGAAACATCATTCTGGTAGCACAGAACAAAGCTGCTTTTGGAACTAGTCTATGAGTATATTGATGTAATAAGGGGGACTAGAATAGGCTGTAGTAGCCAATAACTCAAACAATATTGCTTATAATAAAAAATGACTATGACTGATCTTGTACTCCTGTCAATGGACTATTATAGGGGAGCTCACTGGAGGGTCTCTATCAGCAATGAAACATCTCAACCTTTGATAAAGTCTATCACTTCTAATCAAAACTCATTAGCCAGTGTTCGTTCCTTAGGGGAGATAAAAATATCAGCTCTCTCTTCCAAATGTCCCAACAACAAACCAAGGTATGATTCATACTACCAAAGTCCACCCTGGAGAACCAATGAGTTCATTAGGCTTGCTTACAGAGAAGTGGGTGAGGGTTTATGGACAGGAGAGTGGATGACCTTGAAGCTGTCACACTAGAAGCTCTGCTCTCAGCATGGATGGTAACTCTCCCATGGCCACAGGATGTCACTCCACCATGCCCCGCCCCAGTCCTTTCCCACCTGTAGATATACTCTAGCTCCACCCGGAGGTCACTTGCAATTAAAGCAGAATTGCATACAAGTTATTGGCAGAAGTGGCTGGATACTCAGGTTAGGATTTCAGGACCCTCCCAGCCCCTCCTCCTATGAAGGAAGGTCAACAGTCAACAGGCCCATCTCTGATGATCTTTTGCAAGTGGTTACAGCTGATCTGATGAAGAGGGTGGCAAGTTGGCTTGGAGGATAATCCTCTAAAATAGCCACTATGAGTCACACAGCCTCTTCCAACCTCAGTAGAACCCAGAGGTTCCACTGCTTAGAATGGAAGGATCCAGGACTGTCTGGTAAGTAGCATGTCGAATGGGATGCACATGGTTTCACACTTAGTTTTTATTATTATTATTTTTATCTGTTTTGTTTTTTTGAGACACATAAAGTGCTTACAACAGTGCCAGGCTCATAAATAAGTATATATTATGGTGATTTTTTTACATGTATTATTGTGAAATAATAGATATGCATACAAGAAACATAATAATAGGTATATGAGCGTTTCTTTTTTGACAATAGAGACGCCTCATTAAATAGGTGTCTTTTGAATCAGAGAATGGAATTTGAGCCCTGTCTGTTGTTTTCCTGGTGCTGTGAGGGAATATAAAAGAAAGGGAGACTGGAGCTTAGGAACTCCATCAACACAACGCGGAGATAGCAATGTAGACAAAGTCTAGGTCAGTTCATGGGAGAGAAATGTGGGTATTGGATTTTTGGCAGAACTCCCATGCCCTGCTGAGCCTCAGAACCTGTGGCCAACTCTGCAGTTGATGGCCTTCTGGGGCCACACAATGATGAGTGCCACTGGGCTGACGTGTGTTCTCTGCCTGGGAAAGGACAGAAATTGGCACGCCCCCAAAGTCCTGCCTGCCTCTTGGATCAAGTTCCTTCGACCATGCAGGACAGCCACACAGAGCCCTTTAAAAGGCACTTTTGATGATTTAATTAAATCTGACAGGTTTTTAAAAAACTGCTAACTGGAGACCTCAACCATATTTCTTGTCTATTTTTTCCCCTGCTTCTAAAGGTTAACTCCTTCATTCACCCAGAACTGTATTTGTAATGAGCCTCCCGAGAGAACGTTTTTTCCTCCCCCTGTGATGGAACCTACTTCATCTACTTGGCTGGGGTGGAGTAAGTGCAGCAGCAATCTGTCATCTTCTGGATAGAGCTTCGGATCAGTCTCAGCATCCGCATCCCCCTCTGAAGCTAAATGCAGCCAGGATGCTTTCAGAGACAGAGCAGCTGCCACATCCATCCCCAGTGGTCCTTATCACCAGGATCTCACAAACCCCACCAGTTTACTTACCAGTTCATGGATGGAGATTCCCAAGGTCAAAGATGTTTGGTAGTCAGTCAGTCTGGCTTTGATACAATATCTCAGAGATACCCAAAGGAAAAGCTGGGGAAGAAATAATAGAGAAATGAGTTGTTTCTTAACTGGATTCAGCCTGGCTTCTCCATCCCAAGTGTGAGTGGACTGATTACTATTGATAGGTTATTTTGCAAAGAAAGGAAAGGGTGAAGAGGAAGTCAGCCCTGGGTGAGTATCTTCACATGGAAGTATCTCCCCCCCCTCCCTGCCACCCCCGCCCCGCCGTGTACTTCTCAGTGATCTGGCTCATACTACACACAACAACACTGAGGTTTGCCTTTGTTGGATGCTTTGACTAATCACATGGGTCAGCAGCAGACCCAAAGGCTTGGATAGTGTCTTTGACATGCCTGGTGTTTTCTCCAGTCTCCCTTATACATGATCTGCCCAGGGCCTCTTCAACATTCAGTGAATTTCCCTGCTGCTGACATCTCTCCTGAGGTCCTTTGCAAACTCTGTTCTTCCTTGTCAGAACCTCTTCCATTCATCTCCTGTCCCCCTCTCACGAGCTTCCAAACTTATCTCCCTAGGACTCACTCTCTTAGACTTTGTTACAGGCCCAAGAGAGTGCTCACCACTGGACAGGAAGAGAGCACACGCCCCCTGGTGGGGAAGAGTAGAATCCTCAGAGCCTGTAGTAGAGAGAGAGAGATGCTCATGATTGACAGGGTCAAGAGTTTACAGATGTTCGCCAGTTGATGAGGATGTTATGTTCCCAGAATACCACTTGTGTGGTACGTGAGTGCCACAGCTTGCAGCACTGTGCTCTTGTGACGACACGGATCACTGGGAGCTCCAGCCTACTGCTACCATTAGCAGTAAGAGCCCTCTCTCTAGCCTGAGGAGATGTGGAAAGTCCTAGACCCAGCTATGGTTTCTGTTGGGTGGTATGTCATCTGGCTAATTCTGCATCATTATAAAGCCAGACAGTGAGGAGTGGGACCAGGGACCAGGCTAAGCTGGACCTCTCTGTATTTCATCACCGCTTTTCAGCATAGTTTATCTACTTTGAAATTTCAAGTAACTCTAAAGGCCATGCAATTTTTATATTTGTCAAAAGAGAGCTTGTATTTGCAACTGCTGAAAATGCTGATAGGACTATGATGAAAATTTATGTGGTTCACATTTACGTCTATATTTTAAAAGCATGTTGGAGATATGAGCCATATCCATTGATGTATGCCTCCAGTTAGGACCACAGCTGTCTCTGGCTGATCTATAGTCAGAGTGATTCTCTCATGCCCAGCGACACCATGGGGGGGATACCTTTGTCTTTCAATTGAGATATGCTACTCTGGCTTTCCCCACTTGAGCCTGCAAAGCCTCTCAGGGGTGGGGGGCTTTTCTAAACACATGCCGTGTCTTTCATATCTTATCCTTTCTCTTTATAGGAATTTCCAAAGCCAAGGGACCTCAAAACAGAAAGGCAAAGAACTAGTGAAAACCCAGGAAGACTCAGAAAAAATATTCTGAATGAAAATTACATGCATCAGGAGGACGTTGAGAGATGTGTGGTTCTCTCCATACATTTCCTCAGGACCCCTCCTCTTCCTGCCCCCAAAGTGGTGGCCTCCATGAATTTTATGGGGGGACAGTCCAGAAGCCAAGAGACAAAGGCATCATGGAAATGAACAACCATGGACTGACTATATGCAATTAAGAGAAGATGCAGCAGAATAGCTACCAAAGCTCCTGTTTCCCCACCTGGCCAGAGTTGCAAATAGTTTTGGTCTGTAGAATAAAGAATAGTGGGAGGGAGAGAGTGAGTGAGAAAGAGTAAGAGAGGGAAGTGATGGTGATTAATCCATATATATATATGGATTAATATATATATAAAATATCTATCTATCTGTCTTCAAAGCAGAGTTGTAAATTGATTTATATCTCCTAGAAAGACACATAGAAGACTTAACCCCTAGTACCTGGGAATGTGACTGTTTTTGGAAACTGGATCTTTGCAATCAAGTTAAAATGAGTCATGCTGAGTTAATATGGTCCCTAATCCAGAGACTGATGTCTCTGTAAGAGTAGATTTGGAGATTGGAAAGATGCTCTGTGGTTATACTGCAGCATATACTGCTCTTGCAGAAAACGTGAGTTTGGTTTTCAGCACCCACGTCAGGCAGTTGTGAGCTTATGAGGCATCACTTATAAAGACTGAGGGGGCTAAGCAATGGCATTATCTGCCTGTTACCTAACTTGTTAAAGCATCGAAGAAGACCATCAGTCATAAATCTGACTATCTCAGTGACAGAGAAGTGTGGTGCGAAGCTGTGGCAGAATACAGTGGAAACAGGGCTCTCAAATACTACATATGTGGACTCCATGGATACAGGAAGCATAGAAGGAAGAGGTCAACTGTAGTCTTTCCTGAGGAGGGGACAGGGGAGCTGAGCAGGTGCTTTCTGTAGTGATTTCAAAGCTGGCAGGGCTGAGCCTGACAGGGCTGGATCCTTCTCTTAGATAAATGATTGAGACTCCACGTGAGAGTCCTGGTGCCTCACACTGGCTCAGTAAATGCTTCTCCACTTAGAAACAGGGGTTGAGGGAATGAATTCCTCCCTTTTGTCCGGGACTATTGCTGGGATGCTGCATAAGGCTCCCCGGACTTTGATGCCACTCCTGGGAGAAGGCAGCAGGGGAGGAAACTGGAAATGTCTGCATTGCAACCTGACATGTTAAGTTTACCCCAAATTGACTAAAATTACATTTTCTGCCTCCAAGCAGAATGAGGTTTCAAACAGAATATGTGCTGAGTTGTAGTAAAATAAAACTACATTTCTTGGAAACCTGGATTTTATGAGCTAGATGGATAGTTACTGTAGTGCTTGCAAACAGCTACACTGGGGGATATTGGGAGGCTAGTGCATCACAGGCCGTGACCTTCCAGGTGTGGTTTATCTGAACTCTTAGTGATGTAATTGCAGGCCACGGGGCTCCCAGTCATTGGGCAGTCCCTGGAGGCCTTTGTGTCTAGTGCTTTCCTGTCACAGAATCCAAAGGTCCCCTTGCACGGTAGACAGGAAAATGGCTCTCAGTTCTTAGCAAGAATAAAGGATGGTTTTGGGTTCTCAAAGCAACATGCTGATTGATGTCAATAGCAACCCAGAATAGTAGGAATTCCCAACTGCGTCACCCCAATGTGATAGGTCAGGGTGGGAGATGGGATGCACAAGAGATTCTGTGGATTCTAACATGTTCCTGAGACCAAGATGTAAGACCCTTCTTCATGTCTCATTTCATAGCTTTCATGCTTGCCCTGCTCATGCCAGGATCAGAATCAGCAGAGGGGCTGTTTGTAAACAGCACAGATGCATCCTTCTGCACAACATATGATTCCTTCAGGAAGGATCTGTGCCTACCTGCATTTCTAACCAGCTCCATTGGGAGTGTTGCCTCTGTGGTCCTCCAGTCTGTCCCTTTGGTATAAGTAGTTTGTCCCCACCACCCTGCTTCTCCTGGATTCATTGGCTGTTAGGATGTGACTGTCTTGTGTGTCTTGTGTTCTCACAGGCTGGTGCACATGTGCTCAACTCCTATCCTCCACCTTCTGTCATGTGATGCTGCTGTTGACCCAGAAAGAATATACTCTTTGGTCGCGCACGGGGGCAGGGTGGGGGGGTGGTGGATGTTGCTTGCACGAGAACATATTGTGTACGAGTTAGGCAGCAGGCCTTTCATTTATATGGCTGATGTTTCCCTCCCAGAAAGGCAAAGAAGAGTCGAATGGAGTTGTGTATTCTTTCTTGGTCTTTGGAACAGACTCCGGCTTCTATGTGGCATTGATGTGGGATGCCACAAGGTGCTTATGTTTTTGATATACTTTAAGTAGCATTTGTGGAGTGCCTACTCTGTGCTGTATCCTCATGAGGTCCAGGGTTACCCAAGACCAGTCTGAGTCTTTTCAGAAAACTGCAGGGAACTTTCTTGGCATGAACACAGTATTACCTCCTCTATGTACATGTTAGCCACACCTCCCACACAGTGCAGAACTTAGGGCCACAGCCGGTTCCAGCGTAGGGAGAAAACAGCTGGGCAGAGCCTGTGCCATTTGGGGATTTCCAGTTGAAAGCTGTAGCAGCTGCAACTATTATTAGACTTCAAAAAGAAAAACAATACTCCCTACCCTAACTTGCCCCGGAAGGACAAACTTATTTCTGTCCCTGGCTGAAGGCAAGATGAAACACGTCCAGATGGGTTTCATCAGAAACATTGCTCGCTGGTGTATGAAAGTGTTCCCTTGGCTTCCGGGTGATAACCTTTACCCAAGGGGATAAGGAATGACAGGTTTTTTCCCCCAAATGTTTCAACGCATGATAGTCTTATAAGCACATAGGCAAAATCAGAGCAGAGCATGTTTTCAAAATGTCATAGTTTGCTTTTCCTCCCTTGTTTATGCATTTATGGACATTTACCAGTCTCTTTATATCTACCTATTAAAAATCTATTATTCTCAGTCTCTTTGCAGCAGACAGAAACCATTACAAAACCCCCACAGCCAATCAAAATACAGAGCACAAGTGACCGTGTAGTGCTCAGTCCAACTGATACAGCGTAGCTCTTGTAGCTAAGGCTCAGGCATGGAGTGAGGGAAAAGGAGGTTGTAAGAGCCAGAGGAACAGGAAGTTTGAACACTAAGAGGTATGCTAACACGGAAGGGGGTTAAACTCATGAGGCTTCAACCCTAGACAAAGAACTATGAGCCACAGTCAGGAATACTGAGAGCAGGAGAAACAGTCTTCTTCAAGGAAGAGCCCCCAATCTGTTGTCCAATGTCAAGTGGTCAGCCCTGAAACCATATGCATATGAGTAACACTATACAGACTGAGCAGGCTGTATTTATAGATGTAGGACATGTATGTGTGTGTGTGTGTGTGTGTGTGTGTGTGTGTGTGTGTGTGTGTACATACATACATTCATACATATACATATATATCACATATATGTAACAATAATTTAAGAAAAAGAAGCCATGAATTTGAGAGAGAGCAAAGGAGATACATGGGAAGGGGTGGGAAGAGGAAAAGGAGTGGGGAAAATAATGCAACTCTATTTTAATTTCAAAAAAATAATTCAAAAAATTGATGGTTGTATTATTGGGCTGTCTCCAATTTTCATAAGAATGAGTGAAATTACTAAAGACAGCTTTGTGAACTGAATTCTCCCCTGATTTACCTTTTATTTTATATTGTAGTTTTTTTAATGTGACAGACTACTAAATTTTAGGCTGTCAAACCTACCAATCTGGGTGCCCGCTGTTTGTACTCTTGCTGTCCATCAGGACCACTCCAGGGGCTTTAAACCTACCTGGGCACGGCATACCACAGCCACTTACCCGAAGCTGAGTGTCCGAAGCCACCTGCAGTGTAGTTTCCTGGCAGAAGTCCCTCTGTGGGGCTGGCATACTTTGTTCTTATCTGACTTCAGATAGTTTTGTGAATCATGCCCTATTGGTCAGGAATTGAGTTGTTCTTACCACCTCCTGTTCTTGGGGTATGCTCCGAGAACCCACCTGCTTTTGCTCCCCATCTCTGCTAGCTTTCCACCACCCTCTCTTCTCTCTCCCTCCCTCTGACCCATTCTAAGCTCTTTCTGTCTTTACAGAGTGTCTTTCGAAAGCTTCTAGGATACCAAGGATTTGCTCTCCGAGCTGCTCTTTCTTATAGCAGGTTTTAAGGGGCATCGAGCCTTATTCTCCGGGTGCTAGAGTATCGTTGTGAAGCGCGCACAGGTGTTGAGCTGCTTGTTACGATCAATTCTCTCTGCCCTACACATCTCCTTCCTGGGGCTCCAGGTTCCCTTTGACTGAAGGATAAGGTCAGAACCCTCCCCCTCTAACCCTCCAGGTTAGGCCTGGGTCCTTTTCTCAGTTCGTCTTGGGCTTCCTCTTCCCTCTTATGCTCTACACGCTGCAGCTGAGACCTGGGATCCATTCTCATATACCAGCACTACACAGCAGCTGAGCAGAGTCACAGAGCCACAAGGAGTCTTGTCCTGACCCACGAACTCAGTTTTCAGTGACCAGAAGATCACATCACTCTTAAAGTGGAGGAAAAGGTAACATATTCTATCATTAAGGTCAAAGAAATAGATAAGAATTGCTGCGATCTAATTTATGAAGTGCTTAAAAACATCTAAATGGTTGGTTTTAAAAATCTTATCACTTCATTTTCTTAAATTCTTGATCTTTAAAGGCCTTCCCTCTCCCACTCCTTCCAATCTGTAGTTTCTCTGCCTGAGTTAGTCTGTCTTTGGTCTAAGCCAGCTCAGGTATTTTTCCTTAGGGAGGTTGCCATACCGTCACATCAGAGGCCCTGTCTTCTGTGACTTGTAGGACCTGAGCTAGCATCAGGCCCAGCCAGTGTGGATGATCATCAGTGCTTGCTGAGTGAATGTAAAGACAGTGAAAGAAATGGAGAAGAGTTGCTGAAGAGAACACATGAACCCATAGAAACACAGGGAGTGATCTCCCAAGAGGTGCCCATATGTTTCCTGTGAGCTACAAAATGTTTTTTTCTATGCATGTGAATATGTATGTGTGAGTACACATTTATGTAGAATGGGTACACATGTGGGTGTAGATAAGTGTGTGGTGATCATGTAGGCTCATGCATGTGGAAAACAGAGGATGACATTGGGTGTTGTTCCTTCAGGTACCATCTACATTTTGTTTGAGACAGTCTGGCATTGCCCTGGGACTTTGCCATATAGACCAGGCTAGCTGGCCTGGAAGTTTCTAGAGACCCTCCTGTCTCCACCTCCCATCTCACCTACCATGCCTGGCTTTTTATGGGGATACTGAGGATCTGAACTCAGGTCCCCATGCTTGGAACAGAATGCTTTATTCAGTGATCCTTCTCTCAGGTACCCCTTTCAAGCATTTTCAGATCACATTTTGCACAGAGGACTGGAATTCTCACGGGAAGACATAATATTTCCACGTGTGCTTAGAGCATCTTAAAAAGCAGGATTGGGCAATAAGATGGTAGGAATCTGGCTAATCTGTCCAAATTCTTTCTCCATCACCAATGTCTAAAACCTTACTTAACTCAGCTTAAGGAAAGGTTAGCACTGGAATTTAAGCTTTCCCTACATTTGACCTTCTAATATATGGGCAGTTATCATACTTTGAGAGACTCAGTTTATTAACCAAGGCTGCAAGGATCTCAGAATAAGATAGGTGTGGCTTGCACTTGTAATCTCAGCACTTGGGAGATTGAGACAGGAGAATTTTGAGTTTGAGGCTACTCTGAGTTACAGACCAAAACCCTGTCAAAAAAAATTTCAAATATAGAATATCAAAAAGAATCTTTCAGAATAACCACAGATACTTGCAAAATGCCTAAACAAACAAACATACACAATTTTTCCCCAATAGCCAGGCAATCAGGAAGACAGGTTCTGTTGTTATTTTCTTCTCTGCTGTGAGAGTAAGGGAAATTGCTTGGGGATGTTAACCATGCTGAAAGACACATAGCAGAGAGAGACAAGGTCGTGACCTGCACATGACTGTCTGACTTAAGATCATTCTGCTTCCTAATGGTGGGTCAGAGACAGTAAAGAGAAAAATGAATCTCCGTCCATATGACTAGCTTTGCATTCATTCTCAACTGTGCTTAATTCTTTGGCCAGCATGCATCTGTGGCCACACTGGAAGCTATGCCAGCATTTTTTCTTCTTTGTGGAATGTCCAAGGATTTTTCATTTCATACTTCACTGGTGGTTGGGTTCCTGGTCTCATCAAGGCAATACATTCTGTTCACAAGACCCAGCATATTGTAAGATACAAGAAGGAAGTAATTCTTTCTTGTATTGTTGGAGCTCTTTTAGCCTTTGAAAAATAAAGAGCAAAGGACATTACAAGATGCAGCATCCCCTAGATGATATATCTAAGTCTTAACTCCCAGAGACTCTGTTTGAAATGGGGTCTTTGCGGATTTGATTAAGTTAGGAATCTTTGTTATGGGATCATTTGGATAAATTCATTGACGAGTAGTTTTTTGTTTGTTTTTAGTTTTTAGTTTGTTTGTTTGTTTTGTTTTTCAAGACAGGGTTTTCCTGTGTAGCTCTGGTTGTCTTGGAACTCTCTCTGTGGACCAGACTGGCCTGGAACTCACAGAGATATGTAACATAAATCTTAAAAGGTCTTATTAATAAAAACAAACCCAGAGCCAGGTATTGGGGTGATTGCTGAAAGATCAGAGAAGCAGAACAAGCCACAGCTAACCTCACCTTGCCAACTTCTCAGCTGATCCTGTTTCCTCAAACTGGAAGCTTCTGAGTCCTCATCTGAATGGAATCTCAGCTGAACTGCTGCTAAAAGCCTAAAAGCTTAAAAGCCTCTAGTTCCTGGTCCTCACACCTTATATACCTTTCTGCTTTCTGCCACCACTCCCTGGGATTAAAGGCATGAGTCACTATGCCTGGCTGTTTCCAGTGTGGCCTTGAACTCACAGAGATCTGGATGGATCTCCGCGTCCAGAATGCTAGGATTAAGAGTGTATGTGCCACCATTTTCTGGCCTCTATGTTTATATAGTGGCTGTTCTGTTCTCTGAACCCAGGTAAGTTTATTGGGGTGCACAATATATTGGGGGACACAATATCATCACAGAGATCCACTTGCCTCTGACTCCAGAATGCTGGACTGGTGTTCTTAAAAGACAAAAGAAATAGAAAATTGAGAAAGAGAAGAGCTTGGTAGTGGTGGGGACCAAATGAAGACAGAGACAGAGACTGCAGTTATGCTATTATCCAGGAAAAACCTGGGACACCAGAAATGGGGTGAGGCGAGGAAGGCCTCTCCCCAAAGAGTACAACCTCTACCAATACATCCATTTCAGATTCCTGCTTTTCAGAACTATGAGAGGATAAATTCCTGCTGTCTTAAGTCACCAAAGGTATGGTAACTCATTATGGCATCCCAAGCTCACACAGATATGGAACAGGAAATGTCATGTTGCTGTCACGAATACTGGAAATAGGGAAGTGGTTTTTGAACTTGGTCATGGATTCAGCTGAATGACACTTGAGAAGCATGATCAAAAAGCCATACATTACCCGTGTGCCATTTCTACTCAGCTTACCTGGGGAAACTGCTGAGCCTCTCAAGGAGACCTCATTGCTGACCTCAGTAGGTGAGTGTTTGAAATTCCTCTCTCCTTTCTCTTACAACAACACTAGTCACTGAATTTAAGGCTCATTCTAAATCTAGATGATCGAGCTTCAAGTTTTTGATTAAATCTGGAAAGACCTCATGTCTAAATAAAGTCCCATTTCTAGGTCCTGGCTGTAAAGACTTGGACATATCATCCAGAAGATGCCATACACTGTTCCAGCTGCTGCCACCACTGTGGTAAATTCACTCTGCTCATGGAAGGGCAGCCTTTGGCCTCAGCCTGGTCTTCTGCCCTCCTGAATTCTGAGAAATTCACAATGTATCCCTAGGTCTTGACTGGTACTTCAGGAAGTGGAGTGCAGGGTCCTCATTGTCACAGCCACTTACAGAGGTAGACACTGCTGGCACAAAGCAGAATGGAGATCAGGACATGTGTGGTGGTAACCTGTGCTTTGGGTGAAAACTGAAGCGTCTTGGTTCAACCAAAGCATGCAGGAATGTGTAGCCTTTCGCAACACGGAGACCAACATGGTTCAGAGACAGGACCTGAATGCTGGCTTTTGAGTCACACAGACACAGGAAGGAACTCTGACTGTACGGTGTGCTGGTACCACAATTGTGGGCAAGTCACCGAATCTACCTGAATCTCATCACTGTCTGCAAATAAGGTCAATCACACACGACTTATATAATTACCATAGCAATGAAATGAAATAGCAGAAGCAGTCATGTGGTAATGTGCCTAACCCAACCCCTGGCATTTAGTGGGCACTTCATTAAGGGTCAGGTGTTCTTATCCATTTTTGTATAGGGATTATAATTAAGTGTCATTTAGAAAGCTCGTTTGGTGAGTTCTAACACTGTATTATGCAAGTGGAGTTGCTAGGAGTACAAAGGTGACTCCAAGGAAAAATGTCCTTGCCCTCCACAGAAATCACAGTGGCATAGGGGAGACTGACATGTAAACATGATTATGGTGGCCAAAGAGTGACAGTGCACACAGAGAGAATGTTTGTCCTGCTTTCTGCAGTGACGAACCAATATGTGTCGTTGGAGAAGTGGAAAGGAGCTTCCCCAGGCGACCAAGAGGAGAGACAGTCAGGTCATGGAAGGTTTTGAAACCTGAGCTGTGGGGGGGGGATGTTTTGCAGGACTATCCTCCAAGTCAGACTGCCACCATCTTCAGGAGTTCTGCTGGGCCTGCTCATGAAAGATCATCGCAGCTGGTCCTACTGACAATTTATCTTCCCTCATAGGAGGGGGAGGGAGAATCATGGGACCTCCTCCTGAGTATTCATCCACCCCTTCCAACCAATTGTACAGGATTCTGGCCTAATTGCACATGGTGTTGGAAGAAGAGCTAGAAGGGTCTAGAGAGGAAAGAATGGGAGAAGGGGATTATGTCTATGCAGCCATGGGTAGCCATCATCCCTGCTGGGTGCAGACCTTCTACTGTGGCTGCTTGAAGATCAGCTGCCCATAATCCCTTCATTCGAATAAGTAAGTCTAATAAACGCGTTGGTTCCCCCTGGGGGGACTTCAGTGGAATCGTACCTAGGTTTGCGGCTGGAACCTTAGGAGGAGGGGTAAATGTTTCTGTCTCTTCCAGGGAAGGAATTTTAGCAACAGGGCATCTGGAAGCAGCCCTGGGTGGCTACAGGGTAGACTTCAAGCTTTCCTAGCAGTGTGGGGGATGGGAACAACGCTAGTGAGGGAGCAAAGGGAACATATAAAGACTTGTGTCAATGCTTCCAGGAAGCCTTAGCAGGACCTCCAGGATCAGATGTGTCTTTAAGGACTGCACACTTGTTCCTGAGAGGGGGCAGGGCTAGAGATGAAGCCAGGAAGTAGCAAAGCTGCTGTGACCATGGCTTAAGGAAGAGCTTGCTATGGCCTGTCTGAGGTACTACCAGGCTCCCGTGGAGTGAACATGAATGGTTTCTTCATGTTGGATTTGTTGTTTGTTTGTTTTTGAAACGGGCTCTCACTATGCTGTCCAGGTTGACCTGGAATTCCTGAGTTCAAGCAGCCCTCCCTCTTCATCTTCCTAAGTAGCTGGGACTGCAGGAGCGTGTCAGTGGGCCAGCCTCAGGTTGGAATTGGACCGCCATCATGGTGGGGTTAGCAGGAGAGAATGTTTAGGTCATGGGCTAGAGCTTTTCATGGACAGACTAATGCCATGCTCGCAGGTAAGCCTTTGCTATCTTAAGGCTAGATGAGTTACTACTAGATTGTAGTTTTAAAAGGAAGATCACCTTCATGTTCCCTCTGTTCTGCAAGAACTTAATTGCCCTTCTGCCAAGCAGATGCAGGGTCACATCCCTGAACTTCCCAGCCTCCAGAACTGTAACCTCTTTTTGTTTAAAATGTCAAGTTTCAGAAATTCTGTTACAGCACCAAAAAACTAAGACTAATGTCACTCCCATACACTTTCAAATCAGCGGGGTTTCTGTTGTTTTGTTTGTTGCGTTTTAAAATGTGCTTGCAGGTACACTGGGGACTTGTATGTAATTGCCTGGGGTAGGGGGTGAGGCAACAAGTATCTGCTTGCTTTCCCAATTAGTCTAATATTGCCACCAAGGTCTCTTAATAGTGCAAATATCTCCACTCCCTTGAAGCTTGGCTCTGCCACATAGAAAATGGGGCAATGACATTTCTTGAGATTTCTTGAGAGTAAATGAGATAACATGTGTGGAATGCCTTGACACAGTTATCTATGGATTCTGGAAAGGGAGAAGAAAAGAGGCCAGAGTCTCACACTCAGGTCCCCTCCCTCCCCTTTCCCTAATCGGGTTTACAGTAAGAGACTAGATTGGCTGCGGCTTTGATTTGAGAATGTATTAATGGTAAACTCTGTCCTAGCTGCCAAATGTAGCCTGGGTAATGGGGGGCCTTCTCTTTACAGCTTTATCCCGAAGGCCAAGTGTAAGCCTTGGCAGCCCTTTGTTGGAGCTTGTAATGGTCATGACATTCTCTGACGTCCATTGCTGACTGGATTGGGGAGGTGGATCTCTACGATGCCCAGGTGGCCTGAAGCCTGGTGCGGATAAGGCGGTGGGTGGCTGCGTAAGTCCTTTGAGTGGATTAAGCGTGACACCAGCTCTGCCTGTGTGTCAGCTTAACCGCTGTTTGTGTTATAACGGATGGCAATTTTAAAGACTAAGACACATTCCCAGTCTTACAACGGTATGAAATTGATTTCATTTTATAAACTATTTCCCTTTGTCTGTTTGCATGCCTGTATGTGGGCAAACACATCCATATATTTGCATACAATTTTACTTTGGATTGACTTATAAAATACATTTCAGTTTGGAAGGTTAACATTCCAATACCGACCTCTATGCCATGGTTTTCATAATCATTGCTTTAATAAGCATAAGTTATTTCCTCCAGATGGTACACTGATTTCTTTACTTTGAGAACTAAAGGATACTTTCAATTTTTTTATTATTAGAAAAATTCTACCATGCTATATATATGATCTTACTGGGAATGACTGCCTTAGGGAAAATCTGGAACTCCTGGGCTCAAGCAATTTTCCTGATCCATCCTTCAAAGTAGCTAAGTGTACAAGTGTATGCCAGCAGGCCAGCTTCATGTTGGAATGGAACACTGGGAAGCAGTAATGTATACAATGAGGGCTCTTGATTCAGGTGGATATAAACGCAAGTCCTTGTTCTGTTTACTGCGTTGCTTGTCTTCCATCTCTTCATCTCGTGATGAGCACGAGTCAGGTATGTCTGCCTAACAAATAAGCTGGAAATGTAAGTGGCGTGCAATGTAAACATTAACTTGTGCTCCTTGGGGTTTAGGATGAGGAACTGGAGGGATGGCTCTTCTAAAGGACATGGGTTCAGTTCCCAGTACCCACAACCAGACAGTTTGCAACTGTCTGTAACTCTAGTTCCAGGGGATCTGATGCCCTTTTCTGGCCTCCATGAGCACCTGTATGCATGTGGTACACAAACATGATTAATCTCTCTCTCTCTCTCTCTCTCTCTCTCTCTCTCACACACACACACACACACACACACACACACACACACACACACACGTTTTTAAAAAGTGCATTAAACACTCCTAATCTGCTAAACACAGTAGCTTGGCAAGACAGTATGCTGCCCCCGACAAAGATCCTTTTGAAAGCACTCACTGTATTGAATATTGCTAGTCCAGGAAAAGTCATGATCCAAATTCTGAAACATAACTTCCATTGAATGTACATTGCTTTTATGTCACTGTAACGTGAAAAAACCTGTTAAGTTGGGGGCCAGCTTGTTGGGATTGGGTGGGGTTCAGCAGATCTGGAGAGAGCTCAGTTTGGAATTCTCCTTATCAGAGTCTATGGGTCTATGCTACGGTGCCATTTGTCTTTCTTCCTCTTCTTGCTTACAGGCATGTTTTCTGATTGTGATACACACTCGGGAAAATGAGCGTATGCACTTTGCAGGGGTCTAATTGCATGTATGTTAGCATTTCATTGTCCAAATTGCTGGCTAGTTTTATGTCAACTTGACACAAGCTAGAGTTATCTGAAAGGAGGGAAACTCAGTTGAGAAACTGCCTCCATAAGGTCTAGCTGTAAGTCATTTTTTCTTAATTAGTAATTGATGGGAGAGGCTGCATCCCATTGTGGATAGTGTCATCCCTGGGCTGGTGGTCCTGGTTCTATAAGAAAGCAGGCTGAGCAAGTCAGGGGGAGCAAAGCCAGTAAGCAGCACTCCTCCATGCCCTTTGCATTAGCTCCTGCCTCCAGGTTCCTGCCCTGCTTGAGTTCCTGTCCTGACTTCCTTCAATGACTCCCTTCAACATGGAAGTGTAAGTCAAATAAACCCAAGTTTCCTCCCCAACTTGCTTTTGGTCCTGGTGTTTCATCACAGCACTTGTAACCCTAAGACACTAAAGCAGGTCAAGTGATCAAATTAAAAAAAAGGGTCAAGGGAATATATTCTGATGCTTCCAGGCAAAGAGCTCCAGTCATGCGTCAGAGAGAAGGACACAGACAGGGCTGAAGAAGAGGAAATGGCTGTGATCTACCAGCATGTGTGAATGGCAGCTGCAGATGTGTGGTAAGAACAAAATGGTGTAACATTTTAAATAGTCAATGAATGTTACTTTCAAGAATAGGGGCTCATTGTCTTATATTTTTATACATTTTTGTCCCAATGCTCTTAACAGTTCTTGGCATAGAATAAATACTTGAGGTTTCAAATTTTTTTAATGAAATATTCGATTATTAGCCCCATGGATAAACCCCCCAATGTATCCCTGCCGTATGTACCACACCTGACTTGTTGTTGTTGTTGTTGTTCCTCTGACACTCTGGCTAAAATCCCACTGGCCATTTGTCATATTCTATCATATTCTAGTGTTTCTCCATCCTCTTGTCTACTGAACGAGAGCTGCAGGAGAGATGCTCTAGGATGCTCCTTTTTGTGATCTCAACAGCCACAGCAAACACCAGGTTCATAAGAGGAAATAAGATGGCACTCTTCATGCTGACAAAATGGCTCAGTGGGCAGAGGCACCTTAGATAAGCCTTTAGTTCAGTCCCTGGCACCCATGTGGTGGATGGAGAGAACCCACAAATGGTCTTCTGATGTCTAGATCTACGCTGTGGCATGCATGGACCCCATCCCCAGCACGTTCAAACTAAATAAATGACCCTCTTGATTTTTATGGCTTTTCCCATTCCTAACCTTGGCCGTTATTAGTGTTTGGGTCTTACAGGTTCCCTAAGAGCTCAAGTGTTGAAGGCTTGGTCCACAGCTGATGGGGCTACAGGGGGTGGTGGCCACTTAGGAATGGGGTCTAGTAAGTCTATCGAGCATATCTTTGCAGGGATAATGGTACCCTGGCTCCTCTTCCTTCACTCTCTCCTGACATTCCTCTTCCCTCGTCTCTCCTTTCTGGCTGAAAGGGGGTGAGCAGCTTTGCTCGGTCATGTCCTCCTCCCCTGATGGCAAAGGGCAAAGTGACAGTGACGCGAGACTCTAAAACCATGAACCCTAATCAACCTTTCCTCCCTTTAAGTTGTCTATTGCATGCATTTTGTCAGAGTGATGCGAAGCTGCTAACATAGTCAACATGCTTACAACATATAGAACATATTTAGAAAGGCTGTTTTCATGTCCTCGTCTCCTATTTCGGTCACCTCTGTGAGTTCTGGCTCCTTTTCTACTGCCTGGTGTTTCTGGAAGTTTCAGTTCAGACTTTCCAGCTTCCTTGCATGTCTGGTAAGTTTTGATTGGATGGTAGATAGTTTCACTTTTGTGAATTGGTAGCTAAATTACTTTGTATTCCTTTAAGTAGGATTTTGTCTTCCTGTGCAGTAAGTTGATACTTTTGAGGTTTGCTATGAACTTCTGTTAGGCCTGGTCTGAATCAGCGTTGTTAATTCTGAGGCTCTTACCTAGTGTCGCACGCATCAAGAGTTCTTTCAGCCTGATGGGAACACATACTGCACCTCTGTTGAAGCCCCGGAATTTGGTCTGTACACTCCTTGTAGATAGCTCTTCCTCCTTTGTTATGTATTTCCCCCTCACATGTGTGGATCAGTTAATGCCAAAGACTCAGGGCTTGCTGGGGGAGCTTTGTCCTAGCCTCCACGGGTTCTGCTTCCCATGGCTTTGGTGAATCTTGCCCTCTATCTCCCCAAGTGGCTTCACTTGAGAATCCCTTCCCTTCTCCAGCAATAGGCTGCAGTATCTGTCAGGCTCACCCACTTCAGTGACAGCAGTCCTCAGCCGCCTTTTGTCCAAAGTCTGATCAATTTTATTTCTTAGTGATATGAGGCAGGAGAGTAATTCTGCTCCTGGTGGTTCTAATCCTCACTGCTGCTCTGTGTGTAGGTGTTACAAGCTTGTCAGAGAGCCATGCTTCCATCTCGTCAAGTCCTTGATGCCACCAGTTTTATATGGTTGTGACTTTCTAGGTCTGAGTTTGTCAAGTTCAACACTATGTCCCAGGAATCACACACAGACATGTTTTCTTCCAACCACAGGTTTACTTCACTGGAAGGATCCTCAGGGAACAACATGCATAACCATTTTACAACTTGTAATCCTCGTTCATTTGATGTCTTTGACTGTAGGTAGAAGATTCTGAACCTGGAGAGTGAGATCATCATGAATGCAATCAGTTCAAGGTCAAAGGAAGATCGCTGAAGGGATCCCTATACAGTAGGAATGGCTTTCTTCTCCTGGGAGCTTGGTGAAGGAAGCATCATCGATGGGCATCCTGGAAATGGCATCTCTATGCTTTTCTAACTTGCTTTATGGCAACAATAGTTACTGACTACTGGTCTCTGAAGTTTATACCCAGGAAATACACCATTAGTATTGAGGAAAAAATGGCTTTCTTGCTTATTCTGGAAACAAACCTCCTAATAAGAACCAATAGATATAGTCATTGCTATAAATCTGAACAGAAACAGGAATCTTGCCACCAGTAAACAAAACTCAAGCAAAGTCAAGGGGCTATGGAGTAGATAAACAGAAACTCAAAGCTGTCTTTAATGAACAGCCTGGTGGGTCTTCTGTGTCTTTAATTAATTGGATAGTTAATTCTTTGTTCTGCATTAAAAAAATTTGCACATTTTATCTGTTGTTATTGGAGAAACAGGCATTTCTGATAAGCAATAAGGAAGATGCTATTACACAGATGTGCTTGTCACCTTGGCATTCATTCATCACATCTTGGATCCTTCTCTGGGTCCTTATTCACATGTATATTCCAATCTAGCTTTTTAAACAAGCTGAGATTGCATTTTAAGTGATTGAAGACCATTTTTTACTCATAACATTACCTTACAAACATCTTTCCATAGTGATAAACATAGAGCTGTGTGAATTATAATTAATGCACGGTACTCCATATGGGAACCGTAGTTTAATCTGTCTTCTGTTACTAGACCATTATGAGTGTTATGTGCTCTATCCAAGCAAAGCAATGATGGACACACAATCATATCCATCTCATTGTACTTTTCTAACTATTCTTTAGGACACTATAATCTCATCTCTCTGCCTGTTTCCAGAGGAAGGTCCATTCTTAAGGCATGCTTCTTCTGGAATAGGTTCTGAGTTAATGCCATGATAAAACTCTCTTATTTGGCAAGGGATAGAAAGGAGGTTTGTGAGAATCAAATGCTAGGAAAAGGAAAAGTTCCTTTTGTCTAAGGATGCTAATGAGGTAATTTATACAACACACATACGTATTTATGTGTGCATGTGCATGTATATTATATACATCAACCCATGTATCTATGTATCTGTATGTATATGTGCATATGTATGTATGTATGTATCTGTCTATCTGTCTGTCTATCTACCTACCTTCCTAGCTATTATTCAAAATGGGGCTTTCAACTTCACCCTTAGCTTTTGAAAGCAACACACATTTTTTTTTCTAAAAATGGAAAAGGTAATAGTCACCCATGATATTTTTTTTATCACCATGTAACTAATTACTACAAGCATAGCTTAAAGCAGTGAAAACTTAGTCTCTCAGTTTCTGCAAGTCAGCACAGCCCCACCTTAGCTGTACCCTCCGGTCAGATATCCTGATTTCTTCCAAGCCTGCAGGGATACTCTGATTTCCTTCATCTTCAACCTCTAAACCTCTTTCAGAGCTCACCTGATGGGGTGAAGCCTACCAGAATAGTCTTATATTTGAACAGCTCACCTCACTGAGGATCTTAATGACATAATTTCTTTTGCAATATAATATATTGCAATACAATATAACATATAATATAATGTAACAAAATGTAAAATGGAACCATAGGAGTGACACGTATTTTTTTGTGTAGCTCCTGCCTACACTTCTCGGAGATTTGACAGTGCATGTGCAGAGGAATGGAAATCAAATGGCCCATCTTAGAATTCTGTCTACTATGGTTCTAATTTCACTGAAAAAAAAAAAGTGACTCTTGGTGGTTTTGCTTATGTTCCAGATTTTTGACAGTCACATATTTTGATAGCTCTTTAAAAGACAGTTGAAATAACAGTGCTCAGCAGCACTGAATCTTCTATTTCCATCACAGTAACTTGGTCATATGTCAGTAAAAAATACTGATAAACATCATTTGAAAATTTTAGTTGATTCTTGTTATTGACTGTTTACATCTCTGAAATTCATGTTGAGGCCCCCAACTCCCAGTGTGGAGGCACTAGGAAATGAGTCCTTTGGGGGAGGTAATTAGACTTCAATGGAGTAGTAAGGATAGAGCCCCTGTGATTGGATTAGTGTGTTGATAATGAAAAGGAGAGTCACCCTTGTTTCCCCTCTACCAAGAATGTGGCCATCTGCCAGGCAGAAAAGAGTTTCTGCTAAGAAATAAACATTGGCACCTTGGTCTTGGGTTTCTCAGTCTTCAAAACTGAGAGATGAATAGCCATTGTTTAAGTCACCCACTCAATATTACTTCACTAGAGCAACCTGGGATCATCTTAATTCTGTCTACTTTCTAATTTAGCTATTGCTGTTGTCTGGATTTGGATTTTTTTCCCCCACTTGATTCCTTTGTCATCAATGTCTTGTCATAGATGTCAGGGAACACAGGGAAAGTGAGTTTCTGTTCTCTTTCACCCCAATTCTTTTGTAAGGGAGAGCTGAAGTACTAGGCAAGCTGAAGGATGGCTTCTCAGAACCAGGCTTTCTTTCACTGATGAAATATTTATGCTGACACGTTGCCTAGCAATGGTCACCAGAGCTGCCTGCATATACAAGTGGGAAACTCAAGGGGGCATTTCCCTTGGAAACACAGCAAAGAGAAAGCCCAGCTTAATGAACACAGCTCTTGCCTCCTTGATGAAATTCCTCTCAGTTTCAGGCAAAGAAAATGTTTCTTAGGGGGAATGATTGTGTTGGCTAGAATAATTTAGCAGCTGGTATGAGAGTGGCGTAGGAGCGAGACCTGAGCGGACAGAGTGTTGGGAAGCACTTAGCCCCTGTGTCACTCAATGTTTTTGGTTGTCACTGTCCACTGGCCTGCGCCTGTGAATTCTGTCCTCCCACCTACCCTCTCCCCTACTGTGGCTGTCAAACTGGGGTTCCCATAAAATCACCTGGACTTCAAGTCATCAGACTTCTTGGGCCAAGGCCCCTGAATTCAGGAACTATTCTTTCCAGAGGTATTGGTTTCCTGGCATTTGGGCACTCCAAAAAGAGGGACTGGAATGCATTGTTTTGATAGAATTCTGTTATGAGTGTTCAGAGATGTCAAGTGCCTACCCAGAAGTGATTCTTCTCTTCCTAGATGTTGGCCTCAGACTACTGGATGCCTAAACTGAAAGGAATCTTTGAAATCATTGTGACAGAGTCCCCCTTCTTCTCCCCCCTGCAGTTTTTATCTTTTATTGAATGCTGGAATAGAACTCAGGGGTTTAAACATGCTAGGCAACTGCCACATCACTAAGCTACATCCCCAGTTCCCTCTCTGCATTTTTAATCACTAAAGACATTTCTTCTCTCCACAAGATGAAGAAAGAGGATATCTCAAACCAAAGTAAATCACTAAGGAGGGGCCCTGAGCACAACCTATTCTCCATATCCACAAGTTGTATTTCAGTAAAATGCAAATACATATTCAGAAAAATGTCAGGTCTCTATTGAGTTTAAACAGACTTTTGAAAGTTATTGTCCCCTAAACAATGTAACATGACAGCTATAGATATAGTGTTTATGTTGTCTGAGGTATTATGAGTAATCAGAGAATATGTAAAGCATATAGGAAGTGATCCAGGTTGTATGTAAACACTTTGCTATTTTGTACAAGGCACTTGAGCACTTGTAGATTTTACATTTGGGAGGAGTGTTCTAAAACCAATCCCTTGAAGATACCAGTAAAAATTGTAATAAGAAGCTGAGTAGCCACCTTGGACAATGATCAAAGGTGTGGCTCACTTTGTGGAAGCACAGCCATCTTAAAGAACTTAACAAGGTTCAACAGCTCAACTTAGAGATCCAATTTAGTTGGTCCGGGTTGGGGCCGAAGCACAGTTCTAATTGATGTATGAGATAAGAGATTGTGAAGGGTTTCTCACATTGAGAGCCACTGGGTAGGGATCTTCTATAGAGTGCTCTATTCTTGCTCCACCCATAAAACTTCTTAAGCACCTGTGGCCAGCAGGCTAGGCTATGGGGCATGGTGCTGGTCTCCTGGGAGCTTCAGCACCTCTCAGCTTTCAACAGGAACAACAGCCTGAGTAGTTGCTTTCTGTGAGCTGTGACAGACACTCCTGTGGATGAGGGAGTGCCCTGCAATCGATGTGAGGTCTCCTCCCCAGACCTCAGGGCAGAAGACAATTTCAATAGGATAAATTGCTTGTCACTGGACCCAAGTATAAAGCTAGAGTCCCTTCTACCTTCTCTCATCTGGATGAAGATTCTAAAAATACCTCTACATGCAGTCCTCCTGTCTGGATTGACAGTCTTGGAGTCTGTTTCCTGCTTTTTAGCCAAGAGCAATCCTTCTCAGCTCAAAGATTCATATTCAAGAGATCCATAGCCTTCCCCAGGTGAGTGGAGAGCTGGTAGGTATTATGTTTACTACAAGAGTGGGTGCTCAGCCAGCAGGTGGGAAATAGTTGTGATATATACCAGAGAACCTTGCTCTATTTGCTATCTGGGCTGCTGCAGAGAGGGACCATCCCTACATTTCAGTTTCTCATCAGACCTGGAGAGAACATTATGTATTATAGCTGTTGGGAACACTCTGCTAAGGCTGAGAGACTTATTTCTTGGTCTAAATCTTTTGAGCATGTGCTGTGTAGAAGAACAAGACCCATTGCAGAAGGGTTTATACTATGTACTTTATTCAGTGAATCTGCATATAAAATGGATTATATGATCTATTTATATGTACCATCTACCAGTCAGTGCTGTATCTATCTATCTATCTATCTATCTATCTATCTATCTATCTATCTATCTATCTATCTGTCTGTCTGTCTATCTATCTATCTATCTATCTATCTATCTATCTATCTATCTATCTATCTATCATCTATCCATCTAGTCTCTATCATCTACCAACTATATTTATCTATCATTGATTTACCAATTGTCTATCTCCATCATCATTATCTGTTAACAAATGAAAGAAATCCATCAGTGTATTGAAATGAACAGCTGTAAGTGCTAGTAGAATTATTGACAAACTTTAAACTCTATGTCTTCTGTATTTACCAAATAACCTTTACTGGTCACTCATGTCTCTTGTTCCTCTGAAACAATGACAAAAGCAACTGAAGGAAGGAGGGTTTATTTTGGGTCGCAGTTGGAGCTCCAATCTATCATGGCAGGGACAGCATGGCAGTCAGGAGTGGGAACATCAGCTGTCCACATTGCATCTACAGTCGGGAACCAGAGAGGGATGGAGACCAACATTCAGCTCATTTTCTTCTCTTTGGACAGTCCTGGGCCCTCACCCATGGAATGACGCCAACCACTTTCAGGGTGGGTCTTCTCCCCGGAGTTAAATATTTCTGGAAACATCTTCATAAACACACCCAGAGGTGTTTCCATGATGGTTGTAAATCCAGTCGAGTTGACAAAGATTAACTACCACACAGTCTACAAGCAGCTTGTACTACAATAGTATACTTTGAAAAAGGTTTTGGTGGCTCATATTAGACAGCCCTTAGTTATGAGTGAAAATTCTGGGTGAAACATTATTAGAATTCTAAAACTTTTAAGTGCTATGTTAACCTCAGCAGGGTAATATAGTTAGTAACTCCTGACAGTGATGGGTATTACGCTTTGTAAAGTAGGTGAAAGTGCTTTGAGTTACGGGGATCAGTTCTGCAAATGACTGAATAAACCAGTTAAAATTCATTCCAACTTGAGCTGGCATTTTCATTTTGAGAAAACATCTCAGATAAATGTTACATGCAGGAAACAGCTCCACATGGAAGTGTTCACAGAGGCATTACCTAGGATGTAAAACACGGGCTCTTCCCCAGGATCTCTCTCTCTGCTTCTATCTCTCTTTCACCATTTGCTTTCTGCATCCCTTTCCCACTTCCTCTATTTTTCCACCTCCCTTGGTCTGTTCTTTGTACTTCTTTCCTCTTCTTTATGTTGTTTTTCTTAGTCTCTGTGGCTTTTTTCTTATCTTCCATGCTTGTACGGTTTGGGGGTATGTGTGTGTGAGAGAGAAGGGGATGGGGGGCATATATCCCAGGCTAGCCTTGGACGCATGCAGCTAGGCTGCTCTCAAATTCATGGGACTCTCATTCTTCTGTCTAAGCATGAGGATTGTGATCACGGTGCCCTGCTCACTCTTTCTTTCCTACTTTGTATCTTGCAGTCTCTGTCTGCCTTTTGCATGCTCATCATCCCCTGTTTCCTTGCTCCTGTTTCTATTTCTCCATTTCTTTATCTTTCCCCTTCTGCTTTCCAACCCCACCTTTGACTCTAGGTGCTTCTTGCTATTTCTCTTTCTCCCTTTTGATGTCTCACCCATGTTCTCCTGCTCATGTTCCCTGGCTCTCTTCCCCCTCATTACTTCCATCCTCCTGCCCAGCAAATGCCAGCTGTGACTGGACTGTTAGAGCATGCTTATGACAAGGACTCAGCTTGGTATGTCCAAGTCAGCTCTGCCTTTCCACAGCCTTTCCTCCCATGAGTCTCCTGAAAAGCAGCAAGTCACTCAGACAGTGAAAGACCCTATGCTCTGCCAACATCACAGACATCATGCATGTCCTGGACTTTCCTACCCAGAAAGAAGAACTGGGTAACACCTGCTTTGTCTCCAGTGGGGACAGTACCTAGCCTGATAATTATGTGCCCAAAGAGTCTCTAATGTGTGGATCTCAACTTATACCTATTGGCATGTTTAAAATAGACTATTAAAAGAAAGAGGAGGAAAAGAAAAAAAGAAAGAAGCAGAGGAGGAAGAGGAGAAGAAGAAGAGGAAGAAGAAATAAGGAGGAGAAGAAGAAGACGATTACTGTGTGCTGGGTGATTGAAAGGCAGCAAAGATGTCTGTGAGGGCAACTCATGTCTCACTTCTCTGGAACCACATGCTTCAAGGTCACTAGGAAGTGATTCTAGTTCTATGCTTGAACATAGGATTGAGTCTTCCTTGTATATCAAGCTTATGACTTATTGGAAATGGACCAAAGACACCACTATGGCCAGACCCTGAGTGCTGCTGTCCTGTACTATCCTAAGTGAAACAGAGCAGGGCTGCCACTCATGTCTTTGTTTTTCAAGAAAATTTTACATGACCCTGGTTATATAAGTTTATAAAATAGGTTTATAAATCCAACATTTACTGATAATAAATCGTGAAATAGTTTATTATCAAACAATTCTTTGGCATGCATATGATTTTACCATCTGTTAAAGACAAAAGCAAATTTACATAGTAATGAGAGAGATCACTTGTTTATTTTTACATAATTGAATCTTGGCTAAATGTTTGATACTGTAGTATCCATAGCATCTTCAATATTTTTCTACTTTAATTGATATTTTGATTTTATAATCATAAATGCTGAGGGTGATGCTTCCTATAAATATGTGGTACAAAAATGGCAGAAGTAGTTTAGGGCCATTTCAGAAATCTTTAAAAATTCTCTTTTAATTCCAAATCAAAATTCACTTCATGATATTTTTTAATGAACCTCAAATCAGCAACTGTCACAGCAATAAAAAAAATCAAACATTCTAATCCAACACCCAAAGATACACTAGTTTGATATTTATGTGCCAGGAATAATCGTAAGAAAATATTGTCTTTGCCATAATTAAGTTATTTTGTTTCTATAAGAATAGAAGACTTTTTTGTTGTTGTTTTTTTTGAGACAGTGTTTCTCTGTGTAGTTTTGGTTCCTGTCCTGTATCTCACTCTGTAGACCAGGCTGGCTTCGAACTCACTGAGATCCACCTGCCTCTGCCTCCTGAGTGCTGGGATTAAAGGCGTGCGCAACCACCGACAGAAAACTTTTTAAAAAACATACCATAGTCTCACTTCCATGCCAATGTGTTGCCAGCCACGTTGCTTCACATTGCATGATGGTACAAAGTATGCATACTCCATGTTCAGAGCCAAGGATGCAGTGAAGCTGTGAGAGGCAAAAGTGTTAATGCTGCCACAAAGTCCTCATGCTTGCTACACATTAGATTTTGAATTTATTTTTCATCATTGCACACTTTAAAACTTTCTACTGTTGTCATATTTTGAAAGATCTCCATAGTTAGGTATGTGACCCCATACAAGGTCATGACACAACAATTTAAGATACTGGGATGGGGGGAGGGGCTAGAGAGATGGCTTGGTGATGAAGGATGCTTGCTGTTCTTGCAGAGTGCAGTTCTCGGCAACCAAGTCAAGAAGATCACGGCCACCTGTAACTCCAGCTGCAGAGAATCTTCTAGCTTCTGTGGGCACTTGTGTGTGAACACACACACACACACACACACACACACACACACACGCACACACACATACATACACATACACACACACACACACACACACACACACACACACACGGGGAGGGAGATAAATCTTTTTAAAAAAGAACTTGGAAATGAGGCACACATCAAAACAAATTGAAAATAATTCCTTAATAAAGGCATTTGAAATTGTGCAGCCTTTTTAACTCAAAATTTACAGTGAAATTAAACACCAAATCATGAAAATGACAACCATAAATATTTAGTAAACTGGAAAATGCTAATGTTTCAATAATAAAAGAAAGAAAAACTATGGCAAACTGTATGTCTAGTATACCCCAGTACATATTGTGGTTATAAGTAGTATTTAGTACTAGAGCTGTGGTAAGAAATAAATGAAATAACACAGTTGAACAATTGGCAAAGCCCTGGTGCACCGTAGCCTTCAACAAATGTTAGTTCTCAGTTTTCTATAGGTATAAAAATGCTTATAGTAAAAAAGCTGAAGGAAGGGCTCTCTGATAATGCTTTTGTTTTTGGTGGAATTAGGATAAACTCACAGGAGGGATTCCTTCTGAATTTCTTGTCCCTCCCCACAACCTGGAAAGGATCAGTTTTTTAGAAATGTATAGTTAAAATCAAGCAAGAACAAAGTTAATTCTGTTTGCCTCCTCCAGGGAGCCTGCCAGTGGTGGAAGTAGAAGGGAGAGTAAGCTGATGAGGATCCTCTTGTCCCAGCTGGTCCAGCGGTTGGGTTAGGGTGGTCTTGTCATTTCATACCACATAGGGATAGCGATGGCCTCAGGGGGTACTTATAAGTAAGTAAAGATGAAGTGCTCACAGACAGAGCCAAAGGTGTACCCAGTAATACCATTTCAGGATGGATGGGAGAAGAGGACCTCTCTGGACCCACCTCTTCCCTCAAAAGGGGCTGGGTGCAGAGCAGAACACTGTGCAGAATCCTCCACCAGTTCTGGGGCACCTGACATGTTTTCTTCCTAATTTCTTATGAATCATTCACCAGCCAAGTCCATTACATCTTCTACAGTTTTCCCATATCTGATAATGAGCAAAGTGACTCTGGTAAGGTCTTTATGGGCACAGGTAAGAATGGCTATGGGTGAAAATAACAATAGAGGTGGGGGCCTAATATTCTGAATCAAGGAGATCAGTTTTTCTGAGACAATTTCATACATTTATACATAATGAAGTTTGATCATTTTTTACAACTTTCCTTATTCCCACTCATCTCTCCTGAGAACCCCTTTTCCTTTCTTTCTTTCTTTTTTTGTTTTGTTTTGTTTTGTTTTGTTTTTCGAGACAGGGTTTCTCTGTGTAGCTTTGCACCTTTCCTGGAACTCACTTGGTAGTCCAGGCTGGCCTCGAACTCACAGAGATCCGCCTGGCTCTGCCTCCCGAGTGCTGGGATTAAAGGCATGCACCACCACCGCCCGGCCTCCTTTCTTTCTAAGGAGTCTCAAGGGGATAGCTGTTTTAGAAGAAACGTCAGCTTAGTATTTAGAGGGCTGTGGGCACAGTCTTCTTGTTGCAGCTTTTTAATCAGCTGGCACCTTTCATCTCCTGCAATCGTTCCCTCCTTCCTCGAGTGGCTACATGAACTACTTAACTGGGAGACTTGGTGTTTGGTAAAGTGTCTCTATTCCATCATTTTGATGCGCGCTTTCCATTAAATGATCCCCTCCCACTGGGCAACAGAAACCGTCCAGATGAAGGCGGCTGTAAACATCAGCCCTGGTCCAGGCTTTGAGCCATGTGATATCTTCATGCTGGAAGCTCTGGCCAAAGATGGGGGTCTCCCCTCATTTCCATTTCTGCATTGGATGTCAAGACAGGCAGTGGGGTTGGGATGGCAGGTGGCAAGAGGCATCTGCCATCCATGTAGCGATTTTTGTGACTTCTTAAAATGACTTTCTCTCCCTGGGCCTCAGGGATGACCTTTCTTGGCTTGGACCTGCCAGTGTGTGCAGCTTTCTGCGGAACGCTGATTAGGCATCTGTGAGCAAAGGTAGTCAGTTTCTTCCTTACCCTTCTGGATTTCCACTCAGATTCCGAGCTAAGGAACTCATTTCCTGCCTTGTTTAATGCAGAACCCTGAGGCTGTTTAACCTTTGATGACTGAGTTAAACTCTCAAATAGGCTGGATAATCATTAGGATTTAAATTAAGGATTAAACACTCCACGAGTTTCCCAGTGTGAACTGCTCTGTGCTGGCGCTTAGGCTTCTGTGGCTGTCACTGGCAGCAGTGAATGCGAACTCGGAGTCTCTTGAGGCACAGCTTGGGCTGGGAACACAGATTCAGTTGCTGAACCTGTAATGCAAATTCCTTGCTCCCCTTATCATAAAATCCAGGCACTTCCACAGTACCCATGTGCCAATTAGCCCAAAGCAGGGTTGGCAAGGATTTGGAAAATCCAATCTCTGCATTGAATGCATCCAAGCTTGTTCTGCCATTCATACATGTACTTATCATACCATGATTCTGATCTCAGTTTCGCTCCCAACTTGCTGTGGGACCTTGGGCCAGCCACTCAGCTTTCCTAGGCCTTCAAAGACAAGACAGTTAGATCAGAGGAAGGAACCTCACAGTCTTTATTTCCTCCTTGTGTATGCTCCTATGACACAATCAAAGATGTCCCCATATACCCACTTATAAGATTCTCAAAATGTCAGCAGACCTAATTTGTTGAATCTCAGCCACATGAACAAAGCACTTTGAAAATAAAAAAAAAATCAGCCATAGTCTCTGGCCATTTGAAAGACATTGATTTTATAATATTTCTCTTTCTTTGAGAACAAGAAGTTTGAATTGAGAAAGTTTGATTAATATAACATATTATATCACTCTCTTAAAAATGTACAGTGGACATCAGCTTTGTGCTCTTTGAGGTCCTGCTCAACTTTGTTTAACCAGCACATCTATCTTTCAAACTGACTGTCTTATTTGTTGGCTCATAATGACTTCACCACTCCACTGCCCACTTTCCCTTTGCCTTCAGGAGAGGGCATTTCAGAGCATCTTGGATATGAGTCATTGTCTACCAACAGTCGATTAGACTAGAAAGTGGTACTTCACCTAAACTCTGCTCATCAACTCTTGTGGTGTTATCTTTGGCCTTTGACTCCCATGTTGACTGAAGCAGCAAAGAATTATCAGTCTGTGTCGGAAACAAGAAGAGCTGAGCAGATGAATGAAGAGGAATAGTGGAAAGTATCTGTTGTCCCTTTTTAAATTGTTGCTGACTTTTAAACCACAGTTGTCCAAATCGCAACTGCAGCTCCACCCACTACCAGGAGCAGTTAGTCAGCAAGGGGAGTAGCTGGATGGAACAGATTTACCTCCAGCTCCAACTCTTGCAAAGCTACGAAGGGAACTCAACTAAACCTCTGTCCCTCCTAAGAACTCAAGATTCAAAGGTTAGGGTAGAATTCTGCGCTTCAGAGAGGGTGAATAGCAAGTCATTTACCTCCTCCCCTTGCTCACACCCTCCAAAAAGTCCTCATTCCTTCTTATAAACCCTTTCTCACCTGGCTCCTCCCTACCACTTCCTGTCAGCTAGTTGCTGACTTAGCCTCCTGACCACAGGTGAATTTTATTTAATCAAACACATCTTTGCATCATTAAACAAACATTCCAGAGCATAAACAAAAGTAACACACCTTGAAATATTATTCTACAACAAGTATCGGTATGGTCACCCTGATACAATTTGTTCTTTGGGTTCACTGCCCAGGTATTCCTGAGTGGTGTGTGTAATGTGGATATGCATGTGCATGTGTGTTTACCTGTGTATGAGCACACATATGTGCATACGCATGCATGTGGAGGCCCAGAGATTGGTGTTGGGAACAAGCCTTCATTGATCTTGTGCCTTACTCATTGAGACAGGGTCACTAAGGGAACCTGGTGTTCAGAGATGTGACTTGTTCACCAGCCAGCTTGCCCTGGGTGTCCCCACACTTTGCCTTCTAAAGCTGAAATTATAAGCAGGCTGCTATATCCACCTGACATTTATGTGCACTCTGGGGATCCAAATTCTGATTTTCCAGCTTGTGTAGTAGTTACTTCAACCACTGAGCCATGTCCCCAGCCCTCCTGGGACACTTCTTCAGCCTTGTAGTAAGTTCTCCTTTTCTGCTTGAGCTGCCGTGAGTGGTTTCTGTAACTCACAACGGAAAAAAAAAAATCTAATTTACTTTTTATTTTTTAAGGAATTCCTAATAACATTTCCTTGAATCTGCAAAGCAACACATGATAATTTCTTTTAGAGCACCTTGGCGGCAGGTGATAGGCTGAGCCAGGAAGAGCTCTAACCTTAAAAGCAGTGTCATGGTGTGTCTGGTCACTTAGCCTCCTGGTTTGTTGGAAAGCAGGTAGGGTAGTATTATAGTTCCATTTCTGTTGCTGTGGTAAAATACACTGTCAAAAAGCAAATTAGGGGATAGAGTGGTTTATTTCAGATTACAATTCTAAGTTTAGTCTACCATTTGGGGAAATTGAGGCAGGGCCTCCAACATACACAATCGAGAGGAGAGCAAATATATGTTTGCATGCTCATCTGTTTGCTTGTGCTAAGCTTCATTTATCCAGCTTATAGAGTCTGAGACCTCTTAACTAGGGAATGGTGCTACCCATAGTTGGCAGGGTATTCCTTAAGACGATCTCTCCCTACTGCCACTACACCAACCCATTGTAGACAATCTTTCATCTCAGGTTATTAGATTGTGTTGGGTTGACAAAGTTAACCATCACAGGTAGTGTGTTGATAAACTTCCAATTACTATACCAAACACATACTGAACACTAAAACAACAACAATAACAACAACAACAAAGGTTCACTTCAGCTCATAGTTTTAGAAGTCCTTGTTGCTTTGAGCCCATGGTAATGTAAAAACCACCTATATCATGAGCCAGGAAGCAAAAAGAAGAGGAGGTGAGTCCTCAAATCTGCTGGTACCTTCTACCAGTCCCCGCATCTCAATGATTTCCATCTCTTCTCAATAGCCCAGGGTCTAAGCCTTTATCCTCCCCCACCTCCCTGCCTACCCAGCCACAGGATCCAAATCATAGCAGGTGGTTTGGGACATGGCATGTCTGAGGACAAGTGCTCCAGCGGACACACAGCTCTAGCAGAAGCAGGGAAGCAATACTTCGATGGGTAGCTTTTTCCCTTCTGAAGGCTGGCAGGAGCTCAGAAGAGTATTGGTCATGTTTTTAAGTGTATGATATGATATCTTGCAGTGGCCTTACTGACCAGGGAGCAACTTCCCTTTCCAGAGTTTACGACTTCCTAGAGGTAATAAACCATGTGCCTGTGAGTATATCTTTCATATACAGACCAAGCAGCCCGCGGCCATAATCCCCACCTCCTCCTTCATCTTACATTCATGTGTAAAGCCAGCATTTCCCTTGACCCATTTGATCCTAGGACCAGATACCAGGAAACTGGGAACAGTCTAGACTTCCAAAACCTTCTGGAGTTTATTCAAGCCAGCCTTGGTGCTTACTGGAGCCTGCTTTCTCGTTTTGAAACCCAAGACCCTTGGTATGGCCTGGGTTTTGGTTTTTTCCTGTGTGTTTTGGTGATGTAGGCAGGTCTGCTCTCCCCTTACCTTGGATTGCTCAGCTTAAAGAAAGAAATGGGAGGTGATAGGCCCACTGCTTCTGATAAATACACTCAGGAAAAGTCTTGAACATACCTGACTACCCTGGACCAGTCAGCTGGAAGAAGAGAGGAGTCTGTTGGTAGGAGAAAAAGCTTTCCAGGTTTTCCCCTCGGGTCAAGAGGGTGAGGAAGAAGCTGGGGTTGGCCATCTTTATTACTTATATGCGGCCCCTGTCCCCATCTGGTCTGCCTTGCTGCCTGTTAGAGATCCTTCTAGCTCCCTGTCCTCCTTGACTCCCAGTGGCTCTGCATTGTGATGCTCAACTCTGCAGAGAACTGTGGGTAACATTTAACTTTTCTCCCATCAAGATTGGTATTTACATCTTGTCTTACAGTTGCCTTTATAAATTAAGACTGGACTATGTATTGAAAAGCATGAACAAAAAGGCCAATGTATGCATTATTTCATAACAATATAGAAGAATCAGGGAATACCTTCTTTAGAGGCAAAGAAATCAAAGCTCAGAAAAGTTGAGCAACCTTCCCCAAGGTCAGAGAGACAATTCCCCATCACCCTCCACACCCCACCTATGAAGGCAGGTTTGAAACAAGGTCAGTCTGCGCTGATGCACACACTATTAACTAAGGAAGAGAAAAGAGCCCTGGTCCACAGACCTATCATGACAGACAACATTCCTATTCTGAACAAATTTGTGAAACAAGCATGGCTAAAATGCTTCTGAAAACATATGAAGTCTTTGAAATCAGGAAGGTGCTGGATGTCTAGGGCAGTCACAGAGTAAGCTAAGATGATTTTCACAAACAACCAGCCTCAAGGTGGAGGAGGGTGGTAGAGTTTTTGTGACTGAATGGAGATCAGTAAGGATGATCTTAAAAGGAAAAATAAACAGGTACACTTACTGTTATATCTAATGCAAGTTTATGTTTGTTTCCGTAGGTCCAGAAATCTGGGGTACATTTATACTTCAGCACTCCTTGATTTGGCCTAGGCACATACCAAGTGCTTAGTAGCCATGTTTGCCTAGAGGCTCCAATATTCTGTACTGAATAACATACTGGGATATTATCTAGATATAAAATTCTAGGTCAGTAGTTAAAGTCCATTACCCTTGCAGAGAAGCAATTCTGATATCCATTGTTGCTAATATAAAACATGTCAGTCTGACTACCATTTCTATGCAGTCAATTTATTATTATTATTTTGCTTTTAGATGCTGTCTTAGTTAGGGTTTCAATGGCAGTGAAGAGACACCATGACCACAGCAACTTTTACAAAGGAAAGCATTTAATTTGGGTGGCTTACAGTTTCAGAGGTTTAGTCCACTATCATCATGGCAGGAAACACAGTGGCAGGCAGACATGGTGCTGGAGAAGGAGCTGAGAGTTCAACATCTTGATCTGCAGACAACAGGAAGAGAACTGTGACACTGGGCGTAGCTTGAGCGTAGGAGACCTCAAGTCCCACCCCTACAGTGACATACTTCATCCAACAAGGCCACACCTCTTAATAGTGCCACTCCCTTTGGGGGTCATTTTCTTTCAAACCACCACAGATGTCTTTGGAAAGTTGAGGACGACTGAATTAGGCAATGTCGTCTTCTTGGAAGAAGTGTGCCACTATTTTTCTTTTTTCTTTTTCTTTTCTTTTCTTTTTTTTAGGTTTCAAAAGCCCAGCCATTCCCAGTTCCCAGTTAGCTCTCTCTACTCTCTCTGCATCCTGCTTGTGTAAGCTGCATGTAAGCTCTCAGCCACTGCTCCAGTGCACGCCTGCTACCATGCTCCCTGTCAGGATGATCGTGGACTCTAACCCTCTGGGAATGTAAGCAAGCCCCCAATACTTTTTGTTCTTTTATAAGTTGCCTTGGTTATGGTATTTTTTCACCACAATAGAAAAGTAACGAGGACAACTATTATTGTTGTGTGTGTCTCTCTGTGTGTGGTGCTGGAGAATAAACCCACGTCATGAGCATGCTAGGTGAGCTTTCTGCCATGAAGTCTTCAGCTATAAGAGTTCTACCCTCAGTGTTTTGTGCTTTCACTCTAATGCTCCTGGAATGAGTCCACACTCTCCTGCTAATGATTCAGAATGCCGTTCACAGACTCACAGATTTTTAGTGTCGGGAATAGTTTCAACTGTTTTCACTTCTTATTTTGACAAACATCTACTTCTAGAATGGCATCAGACATTTGATCTTCTCAATCCAGCCTTGTCACTTTTAGTAGCACTTTGGAATTTTATTTTCATCATTTCTCAACATTGTATTAGGAGTATTTCTTTAATGTTTTCTCCTGTTTTTTCTTTAAATGTATCTGATTTACTTTCTATATATGTGTTGAGATTTTAATTTCTATGAGTTAAGCTTTTATTTCTAAAATGCTTCTTAATTCTCCCTTAAATTGTCTTTGGAAAGAAAATAAAATACTTTAAAAATCCTTCCTTCCTTTCTTCCTTTCTTTCTTTCTTTCTTTCTTTCTTTCTTTCTTTCTTTCTTTCTTTCTTTCTTCCTTTCTTTGTTTAGTTTCTCAAGACAGGATTTCTCTGTGTAACTACCCTGGCTTTCCTGGAACTCACTCTGTAGACCAGACTGATCTTGAACTCACAAAGATCCATCTGCCTCTGCTTCCCCAAAGCTGGAAACAAAGGCATGCATAAGCACTGCCTGGTTAAAGTACTTTTTAAAGAATTCTATCCTAAGGCCAGGGAAATGGCTCAGTGAATGAAGGGGCTTGCTTCCAGGACTGATGACCTGAGTCTGATCCCTGGGACACACATGAGAGAAGGAGAGAGTTGATCCTACTAGTGATCTTCAGCCCTCCACATGTGCTCTGTGGTACATGCATCTAAATAAAAAATAATAGCATATAATATATTAAAAAATTAATTGTGATCCCGGGGGACTGAGAAGAGAGCTTAGTGGGTAAAATGCCTGCTTGAAAGCACAAGCACCTAAGTTTGATCTGGAATATGTTATTATTAGAGCAGGTAGACTGGAGACAGGGGGATACCCACAGATCACTAGCCAGCAAGTCTAACCAGTCAGTCAGCTCTGGGTTCAGTGAGAGACCCTGTCTCAGAAAAGAGAAGGCAGAGAGTGGTCCAGAAAGACACCCAATGATGTATGCCTCTTTACTTGCACACACAGTCTTGACCCATTCTTTAGCTTCTGTGACTTCTTTCTCTGTAATACCTTGGCAATTTTCACAAACGTAGCTGTGGTTCTCTATTTGATTCATTTGTCTTGTCTTATTTTTCCCATTGGATTTTTGATACCCATTAGGGGTAGGTCATTTCATGCTGGGTTGAGGAAGTGGCCCTGTGACAGGATTTTGGTTTTGCATTTTGAGAGCTCTAGTTTTCTTGGTTATGAAGTAATTGTGTTTTCTCCTCTCCATTTGTGAGTTTTCAAGTGAGTGGCCCAGCTTTGGACTACGCATCCAGACATTCTGAAAGCATACTTTCTAGTCTCCAATAAGGAAAAGTTAGTGTGTTCTTTCCCCAGCCATGGACAATTTTATTGTCTTGGTTTGGAGGATGGAGTAGCTCTCTGTGACTCCAGGTTTTATGGAGGACTTTAAAATGTTGATAGATGCCATAGCTGTACACATTGAGGAAGTACCAAGTGATGACTCTTTGTTACAGGATGGGATGGGTGTGACAGTCAGAGGATAGTGTAGCTAGAGTTTTCCTGCCTGGCCCACAGTCAGGACAAACCTCTGTCACCTGCCAGTCCCACAGCCGCTCAGACCCAACCAAGTAAACACAGAGACTTATATTGCTTACAAACTGTATGGCCGTGGCAGGCTTCTTGCTAACTGTTCTTATAGCTTAAATTAATCCATTTCCATAAATCTATTCCTTGCCACGTGGCTTGTGGCTTACTGGTATCTCCACATGCTGCTTGTCATGGTGGCAGCTGGCAGTGTCTCCCTGACTCAGCCTTCCACTCCCCAGAATTCTCCTGTCTCCTTGTCCCGCCTATCCTTCCTGCCTGGCCACTGGCCAATCAGTGTTTTATTTATACACAACGATATCCACAGCAGGATAGGGGCCTCAGTCTGGAGAAGTTGGGGAAACAGTTTTCATTACAGCTCTGTTGTACTGTGGTAGATGAAGCAGCTGAGTGTTGTACCCTTCGTTGTTTCTGGGAGAACAGGCCTCAAATGTCCTCATCAGGAAACACTCAGGGGCTTTGTGGGAAGTTTCTTGACTCCTATGTGTGATGCCACATTTTGGTGTTAGGCCCCTGATCTCTGCAGTCTACTACCCACAAGAGCCACAGACAATGAACTTTCCTTTACTTTAAACACTTGGCTCCGAGTTCCCTACAAGTTCTTAAGTTTTGCTTTTCTTTCTTTGTCCCCAAGCTCAATTTCCTAACTTTTGAATGACCCTTTCCCCCAGATTTCTGTTTGTCATAGAAAGGGCAGTCCTGTGTCTCTGTGTGCCCCAATCTTAGCCATCTTCCATGCAAGCTTTTATAGTTTAAATAAGAAGTAAGAGCCGTCTTTATTCCACTGTCTCCATATGCTTCCCATTTTCTGTGGGAGCTTAAATAGTCTTTTAAATGTAACTGTTGTTGAAACAAAACATTTCTATAATCATGTTATTACATTGTTTGTGACAAACCTCAAAAGAAAACCATTTGTAAGCTTTTCCTCTTAGGGTAGAGGGGAAAATGAGGCTATGAGTATGGTTTTGAATCAGATAGGGTCTAAACCTTAGCCAGATTTCTGGTTTACCATGTAAGCACAATCAGAAGGCCTATTTTGCTCTGTTGACCACTATTAAATGGAGCTGGCACAAAATAAATCCACAATAAATATTCACTAATGGAGCCTAAGGCAGGAGCCTGAGGCACTATGAATTTGGAGCCAGCCTGGGCTACATAACAAATTCCAGAACAGCCTAGGCTACCGAGTGAGACCTTATCTCAAACAAACACACAAACCAAGCAAGCCTGGGAATGTCATTCGGTGATGAGAGAACTTGATGTGCAAGTATAATCCCTGAGCTCAGATCCCTAGCACCCCCACAAAAATCTCACATTACTTATTACCACACTGCAGGGAGCAGGGTTGGAGACAGGAGGATTCCAGGTACTTGCTGGCCAGCCTGCCTAGCCCATTGTATTGAGTGGTTTTGTGTGTCAACTTCACACAAGCTATGCTCATCAGAGGAAGGAGACTCAGCTGAGGAAATGTATCCTTGGGATCCAGCTGTAAGGCATTTTCTCATTTAGTGATCAGTGAGGGAAGGTCCAGCCCATGGTGCGTGGTGCCATCCCTAGGCTGCTGGTCCTGGGTTCTATAAGAAGGTGTGCTCAGCAAGCCAATAAGCATCTCCCTCCATGGCCTCTGCATCAGCTCCTGCCTCCAGGTTCCAGCCCTGTGTGAGTTCCTGTCCTGACTTCCTTCAGTGATGAACAGCAATGCTGAAGTGTAAGCCAAATAAACCCTTTCCTCTCCAACTTGCATTTTGGTCATGATGTTTTTGTCACAGCAATAGAAACCCTCACAAGACACCCATGAACAACAAAGACAAGGTCCAGTGAAAGACCATATCTCAGAGGAGTAAAGCAGAGAGTTCTAGGGCAGGAGACACAATAATGTCCTCTGACTGCTGCAGATGTGTATGGGTGCACACATCTGTGTATACATACACATCTATGCACACATGACACACTGTTGGTAGCAATTTCCCCAGAACTAAAACCACTCATCTTGGAGGAACTCTTATTAAGACACAGGAAGCAAACAATTCAAAGGCTTCAGGAAGTTCCTGAAACTGACCAGAATCACTAGGCCCTTCCCTCCCCCAGCATATGCAAGCAGAGCCTGCTGAGAGACACTCTCAGATAAGCTGAACTGTCTAGAAGAGGGTTAGACCAGATGAGCTCCCTGGACAAACTAGAGACCAATACAACTGTATGGAAGCTCGGACCAACTGAGCTACCTGGAATAACACTCTCCAAACCTGTTGAGCTGGCTCTAGGGTGCACAGTGAGCTCCAGGTTTCCAGGCCTCATGAACTGTCACCCATGCTGGGAAAAGATTTGGTACTGCTGCTGTCTTTGAGTAATTTCTGATCCCATAAATACATCTGACCCAGATTCATGTAAGTAACCCCTACAAAAAATAATCCTCATTGGCTCACCAAGTTGTTCTGTTGTTGGTTCCCTGTTTGGGGTGAGTAGATATTTGTTCGTGTCTTTCAGGAATATCATCACACCACCACCACCACCACCACCACCACCACCACCACCACCACCTTTAACCACGGCTGCACGCATGCACACACACGCACACATGCAAGCATGCACATACACATGCATTGAATGAACCAACAAACAAATCAGGAATTTTCTGAAACTTTTTTCTCACCTGTGAAACAAGAGTAACACTGCTGCCATCACTCAGCTTGTCACGCAGCTTGGAAGCAGTCTGTTAAGTCCCTGGCACCTCACACACAATGAAAATACTGTGGGTGGTTCTAGAAAAGGGAAGACTGTCTTTGGTCAGTGAGGACCATGAAGGTTCTGTGGTTAGGCCCTTTTTTTTTGACTCCTCGGTTGTTTTATGAATTTCTAATCACGGCATCACTGTGTCCCCTCCGCACATTTTCTGTTCTCTGCACCACTTGGCTAAGGCTAAAACGGCTGTCAGAATGGAAGGCAGCCCTTGTGGCCCCGAGCATGGTGCTTTTATCGCCTGTCCCTCAGGACGCCTTTCCCGAGACTCACCTCACCATCCCCGCTTGTTTTCTTGTCACCATTTCACAGTAGATGGTGGCACCTCGTTTGCTGCTGCTGTCATCTCCAGCGTGGCCTCAGCATCCTTCCAGTGCTTTGTAAAGGTCAATTTGGAATTAAGCTCTCCTCCTCCCTTCCTTGCTTCAGTGACTACATTGTTTCTGCAGCGGGAGGCTCTCCCTGAAATAGTGTTTGCCTTTCAGTGACTTAACCTTCTATTACTTTGCTTTTTCTCATTTGAGATCTACATATGATCTAGGAGATTGTTATGAATGGGCTTCACTTTGGTTTGGTCTTTTGTATATATACACTTATTTCCATCTTTGAAACAATCCAAGTATGAGCATACTCCCAAAGTGTTCATACTTTCAAATTTAGTCCACATTGAGAGATTTGTAGAAGCTGGCAACTTAACCCAACAATGGTATTCAGAGGTGGAGGCTGTGGGAGGGAATTAAGTTGGATAAGGTCATCAAAGGATGGCTCCTAAAATTGAATAGTGGTGACCTTAAGAGAAGGAGAGAGACCAGAGGATACATTACACGCACTTCCTGTCTCTTGCTACATGATGCCTTATCAGGACTTTGATAAAAAAAAAAAAGGCTATTAAGAGATGTGGGCTTGACTAAATAAATCTCTTCTTCACAAGGTCACTCAGCTTCAGGCATTTCAGTGTAGTACTCCAATATTGACTAATAAAATGCCTGCCATGGGGATCTTTTTTGAGAGTCATACCATTTCCTTCACCCTTTCTGGCTGTGCCTACTAATCATACCCAGTAAGGACAACTGTCCTGTGGAGGCCTCCTCCTGCTCTCTCCAGCCTCCGTCTGCTTATATACTTATATCAGGAATATAGTTACCTGTTCCTTAGATTATTTCTTGCCTCTTTTTCTGCTTTCACTTTCTGAATGCCTTCTTTCCCTTCTGCTCATGAAAGGCAGGTTTGAGTGTTATTTTCTACCCCAGACTGTTAGCAGTTCTTTTATGGAACCAGAAAGAGTTCCTCCCTTTCTGTGTGAAGATAATCTCCAGCAGTCTTCATGGGCAAGCATGTCAGCTTAGGTAGAGGTGGGCTGAGATGAATGAGGACTATCTTACCATGGGAATGAATTTGACCTGCTGGATTTTGCTAAACTGCTGTAATATCTGCAGCAAGAAGTAACATGTCTGAGACCAAGACTCCACGGGATGTGACACTGTTCAAAGAGCTTGGCATGAATTCCTTTGGGCTTTTTTCATTGTCATGTTTTACAAGAACTTTCTTTGAAATCAGGAAATGATGGGCTGGGACAAAGTGGAGCTGGAGGATTTAGGAAAGAAGCTGTCCCATGTTGTATTTGAGTAGTCCTCATGGTAAGATACAAATTATCCATTCACATGCTCAAGGAATTCGTGAATTTGACGTGATGTTGCCCTGGTAACCAGAAAATGGCCCAATAAAACTAGAAAAGCACTAGAAAGATGAACCTGTGGAAAACCAACCTGTTAATGAATTAATAGCGCTGATAACGATGAGGATGAAAATGGATGGATGGATGAATGGATGGACGGATGGATGGATGGACGGATGGATGGACAGATGAATGGATGAATGGATGGACAGATGGATGGATGGACAGAAGGATGGATGGACAGATGGATGGATGGACAGATGGATGAATGAATGGGTGGACAGATAGATGGATGAATGGGTGGACAGATGGATGGATGAATGGATGGACAGATGGATGGATGGATAGATAGATGATAGATTTCCAGACTCTTTTGACTTTGTTTTGTATCTGCAGCCTTAACTCCTTTGTTTGTCTCTGCCCACTATGACAACATAAATGTCTCAGGCAGAAGCTACCTTGTCTTGCTGTTGTCTAAATCCAGACATGAACTGATTCATTAACACTTTCTTGACTGCAGTCAAGAAAAAAGCTGGAAAAGCAGTCATGTCATGTGTGAAAATAAATCAAAGAATCAGTCCACTTTTGAGAATCCCCCAATTATGCAGAAATGGCTTGGACTGAGCTGGGTAGATGGACCAGTAGGTAAAGTACTTGCCCTACAATACCTGAGTTTGAATTCCCAGAACCCATGTAAAAAGCCAGATGTTGTTATGCATCTGTCTGTCATGCCAGCACTCCTGTGGGTACACGGGAGAGAGGAGAATCCCTGAGGACTTGTGGGTCAGCTAGCCTGGCATACACAGTGGAAATGTATGAGACCCTGTCACACACTTGGTGGAAGGGGATGACCGAGAAACCCTTGGTTGTCTTTTGATTTTCTGGTGTACATAATCGCAGGTGCCTACCTCCACTCAAATACACACAGAAGTAAAATTAAATACATAAAAACTTTTAAAATTACTTGGGGCTGGTAAGGTGGTTTAGTGGGTGAAGGCATTTGCTGCCAAACCTGACAACCTCAGTTCAATCCCCAGAACCTACATGGTGGAAGGAGAGAATTGACTCCCACAAATTGATCTCTGATTATCACACTTGCACCATAGCATGAATATCCACTGCTCCCCTCCACACACAATAAGTAAGTAAATAAATAAATGTAAATGTTTTAAGATTGCTTGGACCATAAGAACCACACCATCACAGCACTGCCTGTGGGTTTCCAATCATGCATGTTCTCTGGGGCAGATGCTTGACCATTTAGATTAGCACTAGAGTACTACCAAAATGGTATGATCAAGGGGCCTCAGAAAGGCTGTCTGTTTTCCTGGGATTTTAGCTACATATGGTGAGTGACAAATCTCAGGGACATCAATTTGCCTTTTGATTGAAAGTTAAAGTCTCCCTTTTATATAACAGATGTTTTTGACAGTTACTTTTGCTGTTAGCAAATCCCTAAGAGGGAAAATAAGCCCACAAGGTCTGGAGGGGAGAGAAAATGTTGAATAGTAAGATCTGAACCTAATTCCTTAGAAATGACAAGAGATGACCTACTTCTTTAAAAAAGAAAATCGCTGTGGGTTTTTGTTTTGTTTTACTCTGAATAGAGACAGCTCTGGGCTTGCTAACAGGCACGTGAGTGAACAGTTTTTCATTTGTGGCTTTTTTGTATCTGGGGTAGAGACTACCTGATTTCAGAAAAGACCATGGACCTGGCTTCCTCTGAGCCAAGTCAGCCACTCCTGGGCTCTGACTACAGGCCCAGGCTGTCTGCTATGTGGGTGGAGTTTGAAAGCTCTCTGGAGATAATGTGGTGGTGTTCAGAAGGAGCAAAACCTGTTGAGATCTGTTTATATTGGAGAGATATTAAGAACAATTATGTTCTAAAGCACAGCTCGTTAGGCGGTGCTCTAGTTTTCCTTCCGTTGTGGTGAGAAAATATCCTGGCAACAAGAAACTAAGAGGAGAAAGGAGGTATTGTGTTTACAGTCCCAGGTCACCGTCCACCTTCGAGGGAAGTCAAGGCATGAACTCCAGCAGCTAGTTACATGATGCCCAGAGTCAAGAGCAGAGAGAAATGAGTGAGCCCACACTGCCTGCTTGCTTGCTGTATGCTCAGCGAGCTCTCTTCTCTCTGATGGAGTTTAGGGCCTAGCACATGAAATGGTGGGACCCACATTCAGTGTGGGTCTTCTACCTCAATAAATGGTCAAGATAATCCCCCACAGGCCATCTGATCTAGAGAATTCTTCATTAAGACTCTCTTCCTAGTAGTGAAGTTGTGAGGTGTAGGAGCCCAGCTGGGAGACCAGCTCCCACATTTTATGACAGGGTACTCTTGAGAATAGAGGGATAAGAGATAATAGATAGAAAGATAGAGGGGAGAGAAACAGTAGAAACACAGGATAGCCTTGGGAGGGCCTGGATCACTATCCACCCCCACCCCTCACCCCCCACAACACCTGTGTCTCTTCAAAAGAGCTATTTATAGGAATGCCAAGGGGTGGAACAAAAGACCTCCCCCTAGCTCAGCCATGTGTAGACCCTTCCAGTCACCTTGTAACCACACATGTGGTCAAGCAATCCTCTAATGCAGCCCTCCCGGGTGAAGCAAGCTCAGATCTCACTAGGAAACTTTTGTGGGCCTCCACAGTGGGGCGTGTTGCATGAGACTAGTTGGAGCAAAGAGAGAGCGGGGGGGGGGGGGGAATGATATGTTTTACTCTAAACTTGTAAAATTGTAAATGATATTTTTAAAGTCTCTGTTCCCAAGTGATCCTAGACTTTGTCAAGTTGACACTTGAAACTAGTCAGTCTAGAGCTAGGTTTGAAGAAGGCTGGCTCACCCAGGTCCATATGCTTCCTTAATATGTAGAATGAGAATGTATGGGTCTGTCGACATATGGTCCTTGGTGTTTTGAATTTGCAAAGGGTAGTGCTTGGAAGCTAAGGTGCAGCAAATGCATTTATGATATTGTCAGCTTCTGATGGGTTTGTCGGGATGCAGCCCTAGAGGGAGCAGATGAGCATCTGCATGAAAACCGTCCCTTCAAGAGACATACCTCTGGACAAGTCTGTGAGGATATTTCTAGAGAGGTTTAACTCAGGATCAAAGAACCACCTTGAAGGTAGGTGATACCATCCCACAGTCTGGGGTCCCAGGCTGTATAAAAAGGGATAAAAGAGAAAGCCAGCTGAGGACCAGCATTCATCTCCCTCTGCATTCTGACTGAGGATCCAGTGTGACCAGCCATCCTAAGGTCATTTTCATGCCTTCCCTGCCATAAAGACCAAGTTCAAGTACCCCTCCCCTTCTTTACGTGACTTCTGTCACATATGTGGTATTGCCCACAAGTAACGTAACTAATGCAAAGCATGGGATCTAGGATGTTTGCAAGGATGCTATGGATATTCTGTTGGATCTGATGTGGAAAAGATCCTGAGTAATCCATCAGACCTTTCAGAACACGAGATTGCATGCTGAAGAAACCAGAACAAACCAGAAGGACCGTAAATGTCTGGTCATTGTGGAGCCTGCAGACAAACTCTGAGCTGCCTGCTTCTGAAAAGTTCACATCTAAGAAATATGTGTGCTTAAGAAAACTTTCAAACACACGTACAAAATGGGAACTAACAGCACAGCACCTGCCATCCAGTTTCTACAACTAACACCTCTCTACTTGTTCTAAACATACCCGTCCATACATCCACCCCTCTACTTGTACCTGTATTATTTTTGGTACATTCAAATGTACATCAGCAATTTCACTCTTAAACACATCAGCACATATATAACCAATTCCTAGAACTTAACATGTTTAAAGTTCTTGCTCCTTTTCCTCTGAGATAGCTTTAAGGAATAGACTGTTTCAATGTTACTGTAATATTTGATGAGCTCTGAAAGACATCTGCACCCATGTCACTCAATGCCATCATCATTGATAACAATACTATCACCCGGTAAGTTCCTTTATCCCCCTCAAGGATGCCTTCACCTCTGTCCCTTCCCCAGAAAAACAAAACAAAACAAAACAAAACAAAACAAAAAAAAAACTATTGTTCTGATTCTTCTTTTTTTAACCATAGATTGATTTTCTCTGTTCTGGAACTTCAGATAAATGGAACCATGTTGTAAATACTCCTTTGTGTTAAGGCTTCTTTCACTTAGAAAAATGTTTTACGATTAAGTCATAGTGTCACATTTATCAGCAGTTCGTGCTTTTCTCTTGTAAGCAGTATTCTGTTTGTGTGAATATGTGACAGTTTGTTTATCCGTTCTGCTGTTGATGGACACCTGGTCTGTTTCCAGTTTCTGCCTATTATAAATAAACCCATATGAACAGCCTGGTACAATTAGTTGTATAGATATTTGTTGTCATTGTCTCTTGTGGAATTGCTGGGCTCTCCAGAGAAACAGAACTAATGTGTGTGTGTGTGTGTGTGTGTGTGTGTGTGTGTGTGTGTGTGTGTCCCTGTCACATAGAAAGATTTATTTTAAGGAATCCCCTCATGTTGTGGCTGCTGTTGGCAAGTTCAGCTCTTCTGCGTACAGGTAAAGCATGTTGTAGCTCAAGTCCATAGGTCTGCTCCTCTCTCCTTCATAGACCACCAGTCCTTCTTCTTAATGCCTTCCAGGCTGGAGAGGCCTACCCATGTTGACAACTGATTTGAAAGTTAATCTCATCTAAAGCATATGTTCACAGCAGTAACTATATTAGCACTTGACCCAAATCTAGGTACCATGGCCGAGCCAACTGGCACATAAAATTCACCATCACAAATAAACATATGCTAAGTCTTATGAGAAACCATGCCATTTTCCCCAAAGTATTTGTACTATTTTACGTTCTTACCAGATTTTAGATTCTGCTTGTTCAATGTTTTTAGCATTTGGCTACTTTTTAACATTAGCCACAGTGTGCTGTGGGGTGGGATCTCACTGAGGTCTCAATTTTTATTTCCCTCATAGTTAATGATGTTGGCTATCTCTTTACACATTTATTGGTTAAATGTATGTGTGTTACATATATCTTCACCTGTTTTTTTTCCATTTATTCATTTGGTTGCTTGGCTGTTTTTATTAAGTTTATATTGAATTATTGAGTTTGTCAGATACTTATTTAGCAACTGCTTGTCCATTCATTGATAACACACTAGATACTATTTTTCATGATTAAAAGTTTTCATTTTTACTAAATAAAAGATATAATTTTATAAAATTTTTCTAATGATTTGTCATGGTCGTCTGTGACATGACTGTAAGAAACTTCTTCTTCATGGATTACGAAAGTGTTTTGGTTTCAACAAGAAAGATTATAAATTTCACAATGATCTGTGATGGGTCTTGATTTAATTTTCATGGACAGTGTGAGATGAGGGATGAGGGCTTCATGGAATCCATGTGGACATTTAGTTGTGGCAGCCATGACTAGGATTTCCTTTCATCGTCTCCTTTGCCCACACCATGACTGCCATTGGGTCTTTTCTGGGGTGCTGAGTCGGTCACATTGATCTATTTGCTGACCCTATTGTTAGTATTATACTTGTCTGTACTCAAGATTTATGGTCAAGTGTTGAGTTTAGGTAATTCAAATATTTCAACTTTTTTATTTTAAAAAGATTTTATTTAGATAACTAAGTTTTATATCAATAAAATCTTTAGAACCAGCTTGTAAATTTTGTAAAATCCTGCTGATATTATGATTTGGATCATGTTGACTCTAAAGTCCAATTTGGCGAGGATGGTCATATTAAAAATATTGAGCATTCTGTCCACAATAATCCTCTTTCAGCATTTATTTAGGTATTCAATTTCTCTCAGCCATGTTGCATAAATTTCAACACAGAAATTTCACATGTACTTTAAAATTAAATCCTAAGTACTTTCTGTTTTCTGGGGCTACTGTAAATTAACTCCCTTTTATTTAATTCCTTCAATATAATTGATTCGGTGTGCTTAGTCTACGTAGTCCAATCTATGTGTGTACATTTATTAATTTTAGTTGTTTTGATGATTCCTTGGGATTGCTCTGTGTAACTGCTCATGTCATCTTCAAATAGAGACTAATTTCTTAGGCCTCTGTGACACTGGCACGTTCTGTCACTTGTGACAGCATTTAACCTTACCTAATCAGAGGAGCATGGCAAGTAAGCCTGACAACAGGTAATGCCCAACACAAGAATGCTTATCGCAGCATTATTCTCCATTTCAAAAATGCTTCCAAATGAATATTCAACAATGGGAGATTAGTTCAACAAAGCCAGGGTACATAAGCGTATGATGATAAAATTCAAAGAATACTTCAAATCTTACTCTAGAATAGTCTTAAAGGATACGTGAACCTGCTGATGAATTATGTGGAAAAAAATATAAGATACAAACAGAGCACACGAAGTTATTTTATGTTAGCAAAGCATTTCAGGGTCCTGGCCTCTTACCACAGCACACGTTTATGATTGTTGAGGTCCATAGTCACTTGTGCTTCCAGCTGATTTTTCCCTCTGTGACTCTGGGATCTGAACCATGTGATCTCTAGTTGCTGCCATAGGGGAAGAAAGCCTAGAGAATAGAAAGGTGGTGCCATGGTCAACTTTGGCTCATGTCGCATTGGGCAAAATTTGTCGTAGGCCTCTAATCTGCAAGGACCTAAGCCTAGACACCTTCATGACCAGAAGAGGGAAATAATCCAGCATTGCTAGACATCCTTTAAAAGGATGCAGTGTTATTTCAAAATTCCATTCAGATATAAACATTTTTAATGTTATAATGGAGAGAAAACAATGTTTGTGGTCAGATATACTCTTCCTCCCTACAAGCCTTTAACTTCTGATGTAGATATGCACACTTATATCTGAAGCTAGTATTCAAGATTAAAAAAAAATTGAGCAACATGAAAGCTTTTTGAAATTTTAATTATTATAAAAAACAAGAGAAAACATCCCCAGATCATTGGAAAACGAGAAAACAACATAGTGGTGTGGAAGGTAGAGATGATGGAGGGATGCTTTTCAGTGCATCTCTGAAAACTTCCAACCTCTCTGTGACAAGGCCTGGTGCTGAGGAGAACCTGGAGGGCAACAGGTCAGGGGGTCAGGACTCTTTACTTCCTCACTGAAGCACTAGCGTAAATACCGAGGACTACCTGCAGTGGAACCAGAAGGTGCTCAACAGCACTGTGGAGAGATGGTAGGCCAGGACCTCAGCTGCCTCAGGTGCTGCGGTCAACATAGGAGGGGAAAATTTTCAGCAGAGTGATGGATTCTCAAATGCCCAAAGCCACAAAATGAGTGTTCTCCCGACTATAATAACAGCCACTCTACTCTCTTCTAGGGCATGTCATGACTGGAAGAATACCAAAGTCCTCGCAAGCAAGGTGGCACATTGACCAGGCTGGACAAAGCCATCTCTGAGACCTCACATATATCCCCAAAAGGAAATGTTCCTCAGAAGCTACCAACTCCAACACATAGAGCATCTGCCCACATACTTAATGTCAAATCCATGTGCTAATCAGATCATGACTCCAGTTCCCAGATCTCACATCACATCACCTCACCCTACTGTGCATATTAGCCTGCTGGTGTTTGATATGGCTTTAGCCCACCAGGGTCCTCTACACAGATTTCTGGAGCATTAATATTACTGATACCCTCATATACCCATCCTTTCTGGAGATTATGGTGGGATCGAGCACTGAATGTGAGTTTAACAGAAGTTTTCAGCATATGAGGCCTCAGGTTTTCTTTACCCAAGCCAAGCCTTCGGTGGCTGAAAGACAGGCCATAAACAGAACATAAATTATAACAGCTGCTTCAATACCTGCCTCTGTACCTGGTAAAACTAGTGATGGTCCTAGTTTTTCTTTCTCCTCCTTGTTCACGTTCTCCTTACCTTCTGCCAGAACCTTTATGGATAATTGATGGCAACTTTCTTTTCCACAAGAATCAAGTTCATGGAGGTCCTGACTTTTCCTGTCCTTAGTTGCTGCTGCAGTTATCTACCAATGAAGTAAGACGCTTTCCTCCCAGATGTGGCCCCACTGGCTCCTATTACCTAGCACCAACCCAGCTTGCTCTTGGTAAAGTGTTTCCTTTATTACCTACTACCTTGTTGACCAGGAGTCAAAAAATGGTTACTTGGACGTACACCCAAAAGCCTACAATCCTACTACGAATACACTTGCTCATCTATAATGGCCTAGATGTCCATCAATGGATAAATGGATAAATTGTGGTTCATTTACACAATGGAGTATTAATCATTTGCTAAGAAAATGAAATGATGAATTTTCAGATCAGTGGATAGAGGTGGAAACAGTCATTCTGAGCCAGACAATCCAGACCCAGAAAGACAAGTGTTTCATGTTTTCTCTCATTTGTGGATGTTGACTTTGAATCTTCAGATATGTGTGTCTCATTGGAATACCTACAGAGGTCAGGAAATTAGTAAGGAGCCAATGATGGAAAGATAGAACACAGTGATAAAAAGGGGGAAGGGAACTTATAGAAAAGGAGGATTAAATGAGGTGGTGGATGGGATTGCAAGGTAAAAATGGGACTATGGGGCGGGATAACTAACACTAAAGACCCTTTGAAAAAGTCATATGAAAAAATGCTACTACAGAAACTTCATAAAATAATAGCATATATCTATATAAGGAGGAGCTTAAATGGAATTACCTACAATTGGGGAACAATGTCCCTACCAAACACCACACACAATTAAATAAAAAGCCCAGTGTCAGGAATGGGTTACGTCTATTGGAGTTGTTGGTTAGTGGGGTCCTATAGACCCCCAAACATTATAGGCTACTGCCATTGCTCTTAGGTACCCCTCCAGAACTTGACAGTAAGGCCCTATTGCTAACGACATAATGTACTTGAGCGATAGAATGGGAAAGCCAAGCTGGTATTGACCTATGGAGAAATCAAGCTGGTATTGACCTAGAATTTCCTCTCTGCTGTATAGTATTATGAAAATAATGCTGGAATGTGCTGTGTACACTACCAGAAGAGAAAGTTAAGCATCAATTTTATCCACCCGCTAACCTGAAAGGTACAATAATGATCTTCTTGGCAAGATATCCCCACTGATGCAGTTGTGGCACGCATACCACGGAAGTAACCAACCACTTTCCACTTTGACTTAGGGCCCACGCCACATGATGAAACCCATACCTGACACAGGTATCAGAGCCAAAAACCCGTGGCTAGATAGATTATAGGCTCTAAGGGAGAACCTACTATTAACTCAGCTAATGGTACATAGTATTATACTGCATTCCAGTGACTTCCTGTTTTACCCATAGTGCATCTCTCAGCTTTCATCAGAGAAGCTTCTGTAGATGGTTATTAACACAGAGACTCCCAACTGGCCAAGGAGCTGAGAATAAGTGACTGTAGAGTATTCAGACTTAAATGGGACATTTAGATCCCAGCCCTCTTCTCGAGGAGGCTCAGCGATCATCGCAGAAGTTGCAGAAAGAGTGGAAGAGCCGGCGGTGGTGGATGACTAGAAGGAAACAGTATTTTCTGGACACAACAGGGCAGTCACACATATGAACTTAGAGTGGTAGTGACAGTATGCACAAGACTTGTACAAGCTCCATCCAGACGAGACCCCATCATGGAGGGAGGAGTAGATACAAAGACCTACCCCTAGCTGAGGAGCTGTTGGCAGCTGATAAGCTTCTGGGAGCACAGTTAATTTTCTTTAAGGCCCCTGGTAGGCCTAACATATTCCAGTGGGATGGCCACATATTTAAGGGTATACAAGCATCACTAGTGGGATTCTATGTTTTTTTTAAAGGGGGACACAGAGTTGAGTGGTATAATGAGGAGGAGATGGGAGAGGGGGATGAATATAATGAAAATATAATGTATGAAATTCTCAATTATTTAGTTAAAATACTTTTAATTGGTTATGGTTCATGTCAGACTACCTGCCACTGAAATATCACTGTCATTCCTGGTGGAAGTTTTCTTATCTTGAGTCCCAGGGATTCCGACTCTATCAAACCCAAGGACACAGCACAGGAAAGCAAAGCTTCCTTGGTGATGTGTTTGGTAAAACAGGGGGAGAGACAGTAACCACTTCCACCCATTCGTACACAGACTCAAGCCTTTTGGCAGTTGGAATAACCCCAAGTACTGGCCGCTGATTTAAAGAAGGCACTCTATGCTATAGGAACAACTTTGCTGCAGGTCCCCCCCCCCCACCCATTGTGTCTACAGATAAACTTTTACCATTGTGTTAAAGGCAGCTGCCTTGGGGTAGGAGTGCACATTGCAATTTCACGGGCAAGAGCCTATTACTATACTTCTTACTGGAGTGGATGTTGGTTGAGATAACCTGGTATTAGATAAGGCAAAACTCATACCACTGGCAGAAGCACTACAGACAAGAGAAAAATCCATTAACAGAATATGTGTTTATCCTAGTAAAATCAAATTATTGCTCTCTCCATAAACGAGGGAGCAATGGAATCAATTAAAAGAGTGGCCATTGGCATAACTAGACATCAGAGCTGTATTGAGTACCAATGGCATCAGGACGGAATGAGCAGCATTGAGGTGAATAAATGCTTTTTGACTCCAAGCATGCCTCTATGGCCCTCACTAGATATGAGCCCATTAAGCAAGCACTGGACTGGCTGGGCAAAGCTGGTTACCACCACCCTGGATGTAATTAAGATGAGCCTAGAGCAGATACTACCAAGCAGATACTAATAAATACATGTCCAACTTTTTGACAGTCATCTCTTCCACATGAACTAGGCAGTCAGATATGCTACCCAAAGTGTATCCAGGTGGGGATTTTCTTTCATCCTTTTCCTTCTAGGTTATCCAACCTCTCCTGCCCGAAGTGGAGCTAAAGCCCAGATGGATTTTAAGAATAATTTTGTGTTTTCACAGTTTAATCAGGTGTGACACATCTGGTAGTTTTCACCCCAGATATAGCAACTTACAGAGAAAGCCAATACAGTCACTGCTTATGGGTATACAGCTACTGACCTAGCAAGTCCAATTTTTCCATCATATACTGGTGAAGATCATCAGAAGGACTTTGCCTTCTGATGGGATGCTAAAGCCCCATCCATACTCTATGCTCATGTTTTGCTTTCTCTGCTAACTGGTAACCAGGAATACACACAAGATCATAAGAGAGAATACATGGATGTGCATCAAAGTGTCAGGCTGAGGTGCCTTATGGGAGGGAGCTACATGCTCATGCCATCTGCTTGCCTTCTGGATCTGCTCGAGTCCAGTCCCACTGAGCTCATTTCTACTTAACACTGGATGTTGTGCCCAACTCTGTGATTTGATGAGTCAGATACTACCCAGCACACAATGAGCAGATTTCCTCCCCATGTACAGCTGGCATGTTGTCACTGGGGTAATGGTCCAGCATGATATTCTATGGGATAACAATATGGTTAAGGTCCTTTGAGATTATATTATGACAGAGAAGCAGGAGTATTACAGTGGTCTTGAGGCAAAGTCCTTCTGATGATCTTCACCAGTATATGATGGAAAAATTGGACTTGCTAGGTCAGTAGCTGTATACCCATAAGCAGTGACTGTATTGGTTTTCTCTGTAAGTTGCTATATCTGGGGTGAAAACTACCAGATGTGTCATACCTGATTAAACTGTGAAAACGCAGAATTATTCTTAAAATCCATCTGGGCCTTATTCAGGTCAAATGAGATGGTTATATGAGGCCTGTGGTAAGGACCACCTTTCCTATCTTTATCAATATAGATATAGATGATTGCTTTTTGCATGCAAGGACTAGGGCCATCATGAGTCCCACGGGACCCAAGATAGGGGAAATGGATTGGGCCCAAACTCCACCTATCATTTTTTCCTAGTGATTGACATGTGGCCTGAAAATCAATTCAGAGGCAGACTCATACAAACCTTAGGGAGTCTGGGTGCTACTTCCTCCTAGATATAGAGTCACTCTGTACAGATGGGTGCAGGTCACTCTGCAAATGGTATTATGGTTTGCATATGAAATGCTTTCCCAGGCCCATGTGTAGGACCCTTACTCCCCAGGTGGTGATATTCTGTTGGGAAATTATAGAAATTTTAGAGTTGGGGTTTAGCTGGAGGAAGTATGCCATGGGTACATACCTCTGAAGGTTACAGTTGGTCCCCAGCCTCTTCTGCTTCCTATATGCCATGAGATGAAAAGTCTCTTCCACTCCCACTCTATGAAGTTCTGCCTCTTCGTGGCCTCAGAGTCAACAGAGCCAAGGACTAGAGACTGCAGTCTTTGAAACCAGACACTAAAAGAAACGCTTCTGCCCTTTGGTTGTTTCTGACAAGTATTTTGTGACAGCTACAAGAAAACTAAGTAAAGCAGAAGGTCTAGAGATAATTCATAGTATTACCTGTGGGTGCTTCATCAGGTTCTTTCTCAAAATACACAGCTTTCTCTTGGCCGATGGCTCACCTTGATTGGGAAATTGATTAGAGGCGATGACCTGTATCCACACTTACACCCACACAATATGTACATAAACATTAAAAGCTAAGATCCACATAGGAAAGAGACCATGTGATATTTGCCTATCTGAGTCCAAGTTATCTCCCTCACTATAGTAATTTCCACATTCATCCATTTTCCTGCACATTTCATAATTTCATTTTTTACAGCTGGATAAAACTCCATTATATTTATGTACCACATTTTCATTATCTGTTCATTGGTTGATAATTTCTCAAAGTTCCATTTAGTCTTAATTATTCTGTTTGGATTAGCATCAGTAATTTGTTTTAATTTAAAAACTTGGATGAAATACCTAGTGTTCAGCAGACATCATAGCTGCTGTGGGGGTTTAAGGCTTGGGTGTCAGAGCACCCATATGGCATAGAAAAAGATAGAGAAGAAGGCTTTCAAGACTGTGATATTAGCCCCAGTTTCTGGCCAGCAGGGAAAACCCTCTGTGGCCAGGCTTCCCCACCAAAACCCCACATTGGATCCTGCAATCTATAAGACCCACGCCCTACCCCAATACCCATCTGCCTGTGACCCCAGTAACTTCCTGAGACAAGGAATCCACCAGCTCCCATTGGACTAAGAGCTCTCATTGGACCACAAGTGGCCCCCTGAGACACAGAATCTGAATCTGCCAGCTCTCACTGGACCAAGAGAGGCTTCCTGAGACACAGAATCCACCAGCTCTGACTGGACCAAGATCCCTGATAAGACCAAGAGTGACTCCCTGAGTAACAGAATCAGCTAGCTTGGATTGGGCCAAGAGCAGCTCTCTGAGATAAAGAATCTGCCAGCTCCAATTAGACCAAGAGCTAAGATTGGACCCAGAAGGGCCCGCTGAGACACAGACACCAATAGCAGCTCGCTCAGACACAGACACCTCTTGCACCTATTAGAGGAAGAGATGGGCAGACATCAACGCAAAAAATACATACAACAACATAAAGAGCAATACAACATCACCAGAACCTAGCCCTCCTCCAACACCAAGACCTGAACATTTCAATGTAGAAGAAGCAGAAGAAAGCGACCTTAAAAATAGCTTCATGAAGATGCTAGAGGCTTTAAAGAAAAAAAATGAAAATTTTCCTTAAAGAAATCAAGGAAAAAACAAACAAAAAATTGGAAGAAATCAATAAATCCCTTAAAGAAAAGCAAGAAAACCATGAAAAAGCAATTAAACATGTGAAGGAAACAAATCAAGATCTGAAAATTGAAATAGAAACAATGAAGAAGACACAAACAGAGGGAATGCTGGGAAATGACTGAGATAGGAGAGCTTTACGTGTGTGTGTGTGTGTGTGTGTGTGTGTGTGTGTGTGTGCATGTTTGTGCAGGTGCACCTGTGCATGCGTGTAAAAGCTTAAAGTCAGCCTTGAGTGTCATTCCTCAGGAGTCATCCAACTTTTGAAAAAATTGATCCATTCATTTATTCTTCTCATATATATTACACATTGTAACTGCAGTTTACTCTCCTTCTTCTCCTCCCAGACCCTTCCCCCACTTCCCCTCTCCTCATATCCACTCCTCCTCCATTTCCCTTCAGAAAAGAGCGGGTCTCCCAGGGATATCAACCAAACATGGCCTATCAAGTTACAATAAGACTAGGTATATACCCCCATATCAAGGCTGGATGAGGCAACCCAGTAGGAGGAAAAGGGTCCCAAAAGCAGACAAAAGAATCAGACAGCCCCTGTTCCTACTATTAGGAGTCCTACAAGAATACCAAGCTACACAACCATAACATATATGCGGAGTACTTAGCTTAGACTCATGCAGGCTTCCTGATTGATTCTGTGGGCTGTGGAAGACAGGTTCCCTTATCGGTTTGGAGCTCCCTGATTGAACTAGACTGACTGGCCAGTGAGTCCCAGAGATCTGTCTCTCTCTACCTCCTTGGTGCTGGGATTAGAGGACACACCACCACACCTTTTTGATGTGGGTGCTGCTGGTTAAACTCAGCTCCTTGTGCTTGCTATAGTGAAGCCATCTTTTCCAAACTTTCTGACTTTTCTGGGGGTGCAATTTAAATCTGCCAGTGATTTGAATATGGAATCTCTTCAGGCCCCCACTTGCTGTTAGATTCCAGTGGGCAAGCTTTTAAAGAGGGTGCCTCCCTACTGCTTATGTTGAAGATTAGTTTGTGAAAATGTGTTTCTTCCTAGGATCACCCTGTGGGGATGATGGGTCTATAATAGCAGTGTTTCATTTTATTCAAGGTTTATCATGTGTATTTAACAAGGCATTCAATTGGAAATATATCTTTTTATTTTAATTGTCAATCACTACCTCTGGTAGGTGGGCCTTCCTCTTTCTAATGCAATACACACATAAAGAGGCTTAGTAGAGGGCAGATATAATGACCACCAATTGAGGATACTTCAGGGTAAGGAAGAAAGGAAAACACCTGAGCATTGTCAAAGTGGGTGAGTAGGATGGCTGCTGGCCACAGGATACTTAGGATGTAAGAGCACTAAAAACGGAGACACAGAAACACAGGATGAAAGACATCTGGGAAGAACAACACATGGCCATTTCTAGTTTTAGGGGAGCTCACGTTGGGTACTTCTCTCTCATCCTACAGATGTGGAATGCGAAGAAGGACCAGAAAGGGAGCTGGTGGTGCTGCTCCACTGCTGTTCCCTGACTCAGAAAGGGGGCAGGTGTGCAGTCTGCCTCATGAACCATCTCAGGCCTGTCTTGCTTCATGTCTACTAGCCATGTGATACCTTGGATTCTGAGTATAGCTTTTGACTGCACTGCTTGGTATGTGTCCATCTTGGCTAGTGTGACATCAGCTGTCCCGAATTTGATATGAGAAGCGGCCAGGTGTGCCACTATCAGGGGTGGGGACAGTGTGTTTTTTCCTTACTTGTAGTTAGTAGACACACCATCATTACTGAGCATCTTATGTCTATGGTCATGTGTTTTTTCTCATGCATATTCATCTACTACATCTATGAGCCTCTAAGGGACACAGGTGTCCTTAGGGGCACACTCTTTCAACTATTCTTTCCTTTGTTAAGGAAATTCTTTTTTGAGAAAAGGAAGCTAAGAAAACTCAGAAGAATTTCCGAACATGTGCCCAGAAATATTCCTAGGAACTGTTTTAACCTTGAGCTAAGCATGCCCAGGAATATGTCTTTTCTTCTTGAACTATGACTTTCAGCTGAGCATACTCAATGAGAATGTATCTCTTCAACTGTGCATGCTCAAGAATTTGTTCCTCCCTGACGCCCAGGGAGCCTGCATGGGCTGACCTAGGTCCTCTACATGTGTGTGACAGTTGTGTAGCTTGATCTACTTGTGGGAATTCTAGCTATGGGAGCAGGGACTGTCCCTAACACTTTGGCTGGCTTTTAGGAACCTATTCCTCATACTGAGTTGGCTTGCCCAGCCTTAAGACAAGAGGAGGAGCTTAGTTCTACCGTAAATTGATATACCATGCTTTGTTGATACCCATGGGAGGCCTGCCCCTTTGATAACAGAAACAGAGGAGAAGTGGATGGGGGGGCGGTCGAGGGAAGATGGGGGGCAGTAATGAGAGGAGAAGAAGTAGAGGAAACAGCAGACAGGATGTAAAATAAATGAATCAATTTAATTTTTTTTTTAAAAAAGAATGTGTCCCTCCAATGCTTACCTATATGAATATAGGTGTATACACTGTATACACTTCCTGAATCCAATATTTTGTTCAGGAAAGGCGTTGCTTAGAAATATGTTGTGTTTGTTGGCTACTCCAAGCAATAACCCTTTATTTCTCAGGCTTGTTTGGGCTGTGGAATTGCCAGGCTATGAACCCATTGCCTTGGTTACACAGCCAGTTCTACCACAATACTCTTGGGGTACTTCAGTTAGGGTAGGGTGGGGTTCTGGAGTAGGCATGAAGGGTTGGCCCATCACCTGCCACCACCTGACGCAGTCGTATTTCTGACCCCAACTTTCTCTGGTTCCTATACCAGACACTCATATGTCAGTCCCAATGACCTGCTTGCTCTTCCTGTTTTCTTCCTCCCTACTTTGCCCTTCTACTGGAAGCCCTTCTAGTGATCCTATACACTAAAATCCAAAAATCCTACCCCTTCCTAAAAGACCCCTTTTCCAGGAAGTCTTTTAGAGCTTTCACAGCTGGATGGTAGGCCTGTCTCCTCAAGTCATTATATTATATATCTTGACTCTTTATATGTGTAAATTTCAAATGGCCATTTCATCTAGGTCGATGTTCCTTATGATAGGACAGCTTCTCACAGACAAAGGACTACTGTGGTTTTCTTTCCTTGCATGGCCAAGTCTTAAAGAGGTCTTACATGTGTGTTCTGCTTAAATGACTTCAGACCTATGAATCACTTTAGCATAGCTTTCTACTGTGTATTGTAAATAATTTCTGCAACTGAATTGTTAGGCTGGCCCACCTTTTGTGAGCCTCAGAATTCAGATAGCCAGGCAGGGCAGGAAAGAAGAATAAATTAAAACTGAGCCCTGCTCATTGACATACTCTTCAAGTTCCGAGCCAACTGATGCGTTCTTCTGCATGTTCTTTTTAAACGTTACCCACTGAACAAGTGCCTGGAGCTAGCAGGTGAAGTTGTTGCCATCAGCCACATGTTTCTGAGCTGAGAGCAAGCCGGTCTAAGGTTCTTAAAGTTGCCACTTCCTTTTGTCTAGGCTTCACCCCACTTCAGACTCAACAAAGCCAGACCATTTTGGAGTGAAAGACAGCTCCAGACACCCCTGAGACCCCAGGTACTATGAGAAGAAAAGAATCCAAGAAAAGAAAGCAGATTGCAAAGAAAAGGCTGAGGAAGAGGACACAAATAATTGAACCAAAGAGAATGCGGGAGTGGACTGGATCTTTTCAAGCTCGTTGATTTAGAGGGAGGGCCCCACAGCAGCTAACTGGTCTGGGCTATCATTCTCCTCCCCAGGGTTAGCAGGTGGAGGAGGCTATCAATACAGCACGGCCTATGAAGCCTCCAATGAGGCATCTTAACCCTGTGTTTGAACTGTATCTTGTGGCAATGCTTGTACTCCTTAAGAGTTCTACAAACATATTCTCTCTCCTCTCAGCCTTTTTAAAAGTTAAAATGTATTGTCGCACAAACTGATGGAGTTCAGCATGATATTTCAGCACTTGGACACAGAGCACACTAATCATATCCAGCTCTTCTTTATTACAGACGTTCCCAAAGGTGTGTCTCCCAGCTGATTCAGAACCCACGAAGTTGCTGATTGAGATTATTTAGCACACTGAAACCTACTGGCAAAATTTCTAGGACTTCAGGACTCAAGGCATTAGAAACTTCTTTTTGAGTAACATTCTGCTGTTGAGTGATCTTGACCTTGAACCAGTGGCACTACTTCGGCATGACCGTATAAAAGCAAATGTCTCCTACCTCCTAAGCTGCAGGTAGATGATCACATTTGTGGTTGGCATGTTCATAGCAGCTAAGCACAAAGTCATGTTAATGAGGGCCATAGAAGTAATGCTACCAAGGGGCAGGATTTAGGTTTACAGGTGCTTGTGCCCAGTCTGGGAGCTGAGTCCTACTCCTTTTGGTTAAAGATTTATTTTCATTATTTAGAGTTATGTGTTAATGTGGCATCTTCACTCATCAAAAGAGGGTATTGGATCTCCTGGAGCTGGAATTATAGGACATTATGAGTCACCAGCCTTAGGTGCTAGGAACTGAAGAACTCAGATCCCCTGCAAGAGTAGCAGGTGCTCTTGAGCCATGGGACCTCAGCACAGCTCCTTTGGTGGAGTCCCCATTTAAGGATGCCTACTCTTTGACCCACTTACTCCTAAGTGAGAAAAGCTGTGAGCCCCATCTGTATTGCCCTTTGGTGGAAGCTCTGGCTCCAGGAGAGGAGGCCTACAGAAGCCGGGCGTGGCTGAAGAATGCCTCAATGCAAGAATGCTCTGTTTTAGTTAAAGGACAACCCTCCAAGTCTCAGGCGTACACAGTGAAGATGTGTCTTTGCCGAGGTGCCTTCTTATTGGCTTAATAAAGAGCTGAATGGTCAATAGCTAGGCAGAAGGTATAGGTGGGATTTCCTGGGAGAGAAAGGAAGAGGAGGAGAACCTAAGTGCACAGGAGATTCCAGGAGACAGGGAGAGGAAACAGGAGCTGCAACATGGGAGAGAGGTAATGCCATGTGAGAGAATGTAGATTAATATAAATGGGTTAATTTGAGTTATAAGAGCTAATGAGGAACAAGCCTAAGCTTTCATAGTTAATAAAAAGTCTCCATGTCATTATTTGGGAGCTGGCTGGTGGGACAGAAGAAGACTCTTTGAGAAGGTACTGCTTTGAGAAGGCTCCCATGCATGTGAACTTCGAGTATACTCCCACAAACATTGATGTCCTTATTCTGTGCATTCGCTTCCTTCTTAAACCACAGTAAATAAATTCGTCAACTCCCCTCCAATTCTCCCAAGTCCCCATAAAAGCAATCCAATTGCTCCGAATGCATTTGCTTCTATTTTTAAAACATAGATGCCTCTGCATCACTGTAATTATAGAGTAATGATTTCTTATCTTCCCTTTCACTCTCAGTGTGGTTAGCATTAAAATAACATAATTTACAAAACCGTAATTTCAAAACAGTGTTCGTTTTTTCATTATAGATTTAATGCATACTTATTAAACAAACATTTTTGGGAGAAAAAAAGCAAAATTTGTAGGAGAATGACACTGTATACATGAGTAATGGTTGCCTTTTGCAATGCTTTCTTTCAGGTGTGCCTGGGCATTGAGTTTTAAAAATACAGCTGCAATCAAGCTTTAAAGGAAGTTTTTATATCTCCTCTTCAAACTTAGCCCAGAAAATCTTTTCTGTCATAATACTATAATTATAGCTTGGCCTCCACAGGCATAATTTATAAAAACATTTACTTATTTTTATGTATATGCATACATGTATGCTTGTGTGAGCTTATGTACACCATATGGGTGCAGGCGCCCAAGGAGGTCAGAGGTGTCAGGCCCCCTGAAACTGGCATTATAATCAGTTATGAGCTACCTGATTTGGGTGCTCGGAATTGAATCAGGGTCTTCTGCAAAAGAACGAAGTGCTCCTAACTGCTAGGTATCTTTCCAGCTTCTCAAAGGTCTAATTTTTAAAGGCGATGAGATGTTCTATGAGTGCTTAACATTTGGTTTCTGAGAATCATTTACCTGTTTATGTATAGTATATAGTAAATAGTAACTAATACCTAGTACACAGTATATAGTGTATAAAATATATAATATATAGTACATAGTATAACCCTTCCTTATTTTCTTAGGATGGATCCAGTATAGTGAATTTTTTTTGTGATGATGATAAGGAGGAGTTTCTTTTGTCTTGATTTCTAGTTCTGAGGCATTCATTCTTTCTTTGGGGAAAGGGCTAACTGTGCACTATGTATCACAGTTCTTGTAGACATCCCCTGGTTGTTAGAGACCTTTTCAATCACAGGGGAGGGGCTGGAGAGACGACTCAATGGTTAAGAGCACTTGCTGTTCTTGTAAAGGACCTGGGTTCAATTCCAAGCACCCACATCTTGGCTCCCAGGCTCCTGTAACTCTAGTTCCATAGGATCTGGCTCCCTCTTCTGGTTTCTGTGGGCACAAGTCATGCATGTCATACACCAACACACATACAGTCCATCACTCATACACACAAAATAATAGTAAACAAGTCTTTAAAATAAATAGATAAAAAAAATATCAGGAGGAAGTTTGCATTGAAGAGCTGAGGTCCTTGTGATTGGACTTAAGACAGGTCTTAAACAACCTATGACCAGTACAGACAGCTGCCTTAGTGTAGGACTGTGTCTGGCCTATAGCCCCACTGATGACAGAGGCATGGTTACTCCCAGTACTACATATCCTGTACCATAGAAGCCTCATAATCAAACATTCGCTGCTTGGGGGTCCAGTCTGGAATGCATTTTAAAGAATTTCAAACCTTTTAGGAACACAAGAGGATATAACTAATAAGCCAACAAGCATGCCTGGCTGTGGACAGGTCATCATGCTGGTCTAGAAGACACCTATCCTTCAGTAGACTCACCCTTTCCTTACAATGCCTACTCCTTTGGCCAGTACTTGCCCGTGCTTCTGAGTCTCTTTCCCAATCTGAAGCTGTTTTTCTCTTCTTATAAGTGAGCTAGGTCAGAGCTCAGATCTGCTGTTTGGGGACCTACAGTCAAGGAAGGAAGTAGTAACGTGATAGAAAGTGACTTTTTGCAAACAATTAGGTCTGGAAATGAGAGAAAATAACCCCCGATTCACCCAGGGTCCCACTTCATGAAAACAATCTCTATGGTACATTTTCTTCCATATTTTGGGGGATATATGTGCACACAGTCCCGAGGATTCCAACCCATGGCCACATGAATGTTGAAAATATTCTCTACTATTGAGCTACACTCTTCACCTCCATTGTAAACATGTATTATATGTAATTAAAAATCACATTGTGCTAATGTACTATTTTGTTTTATTCTACCATAATCATCTCTCTCTCTTTCCCACTCCAGTCCATAGACCACAGATTCTCAAAGTGTGAGCCCTGGGCCAGTAACAGCAGTATCATTTGGAAGCTTGTTAGAAACACATTGTGAGTCTCAATGCAGATCTATTACAGAGCCAGAACTGAAAGCTTTGGCATCTTCTGGACTACCTCATACACCAAGTGTAAGAAGGCTGCTGTACGAGACTGCTCTGATGTGCAGGCATTCTGAACCCTGCGACCTAAGGTATTGGCTGCCTAATGGCAGCAGCAGAGTCACCTCGGAGCTTGTTAAAATGACTGGACCTCTCATGTCTGTCCCCAGACCAACTGAGTCAGAACCACACAACTCTTGCTCTCTATAAACTCTGAATTGGCAGGTTTGGTATGTGCCTCCTTCATTCCCACTCATATGAACTTTCAGGCAGGCTACCCTTGGAAAAAAGCAAAGCTCTATTTGGAAGTCTCAGTGCTTTAAAAATATACATTAAAAATGAACTTTAAAAATCGCATCATGCTGTAAACATAACATAAGCTATGCATTAATCATAGCTCTTGTTCATTGATGGAAAAAAAAAACCAGAGAGGAGACAGATGAGCTGATTTGCAGGAGGGTGAGTTGCTATACCCTGTAGAAGCCAGGATGTGGGTCTTCTGTGTCCCACCCACCGAGGTATGACTTTGACTGCTGAACACACTCCAAACGCATTCTAAACTTAAGGTTTAGGTAACTAAAGAGCGACCTGAAACCCAATCTGGGAGCATTCCTTAACGTATGGAGATTTGTCTCCCTAGCTCTGTTTTTGCAGCTTGGCTAATATTTTATCATATAATTACCACTTTCTTCTTAAATATGTGACTCTAAAACTATTAGCTGCCTTATGAGGTGTGACTTCATCTTGAATGTGGAATTTTTTTTTTTCTTCCTGGGCCATTACATTTCCAGCTTTGCCCAACACCATCGATTTTTCACGTTACACCCCTTGAGGACTATGAAACACACCTGGAGCTGTTAATGTCTTAGGTGTTATTTGATCAGAATCAGCTGCTGTTTCTCGGGCGTGGGAGTTAAGCATATCATTTTCTAGTGATGAAGCAGAGGCAGGAAGGGATTGCATTGGAGCTGCAGCTGGTGTCTGGTTTGGGTTTCAGTTTTGGTTCTTGTTTGTTTGTTTTTTTTTGTTTTGTTTTTTTTTGAGTTAGCTTAATCTGCATGTGAACCTGGCTTCAGTCTTCACTGGGAATGCAGCTTTGTGCCAAGGCTGATAGATCTCTGCCTCTTAGGCGCTAAGCTGACAGTCCAGACACATGTCCTGACTCTCCTGTCCAGCCTTCTCAGCAGACATGCGTTTTCTGGAAGGAACAGGTTTCTCTCTGTACCAGTTACTGACATGTCAGTCAGCTAGCTGCACGCAGCCTCTGAAGCTATTACCAAAAGAGGAGACGAGAAAAAAGGCACGCTGCACTTTTAAATTACATTTCAGGCTAAACGATCTCATTACTTCCAAAGTAAGATGAAATACAATATAATTTTGGCATATGCCTTGGCAGCCTCTTCCTTTTCAATAGAGTTCTGTTGGTACTTGGGGGATGATGGATAAGTGGTGGGAAGTGCGACTCAGCTTGTTCAGTACCACCAAGATCTCAGTCAATATGCAGCCATAATTGAAGGTAGATAGCTCACCCTGCCACTGAGAGGCAGATGGACACATCCATTTACACTGATAGCCAGGGAGGTTTGCAATACAGACAATAGAAAGGACAAGCTGAAGGGAGTTACAGGACAATTCCACTGGGCGTGTTCAGCATAACAACTCACTGCCCACTTGTTAAAAAAAAAAAAAAAAAAAAAAAGCAAGCCTAATTCTTCCTCAGAACTTATTGCCCAGCTGAGGCAAATCCATGCCGTAATGACCACAGCACTCTGATTCTTTCACAGTACGACTCCCTGTGGTCTGTGCTTTTAAAAGGGGGTCTGTGGGGCTTGTGGACACGGAGCCCATTGTGTTTCTGTGCAACGGAATGTGCGTTTTCTGAGGCTCCCCAATGATAGGCTCTCTTGAACATTATAGCACCCGGTTGCCACCAATTCAATTTATAGTGTGCTGAGCAAGGCAAAATCGGACGCTTTGCCTTTGTGCTTTAATTTGGGCAGCTCTTGATTCTACCCAGACCGGCAAACTACAAACTACAGACCTGCTTCAGGGCAGCTGGGAAGCTGGCCTGCTGCGTTTCTCTGAACCCTTGAGTTTGTTCTCTAACTCCACTGGAGTATGAACCCCTGGAGGAGGAGACATGTCTCTGTACCCCATTCCAAGCCCACACTATGTAAGGACACAGCATCCTCAGTCAGCACTCAAGAGTAACTAAGTCTCCCTACGTCATTCCAGTCATAACAACATTTATTCAGCCAACTGGATAAAAAATAAGAATCTAAATTATTACTTTTTAAAACAATTTATTTTATTTTAATCATATATGTAGGTGTGTGTATATGTGTGCATACATCTGGAGAGGCCAGAATAGGGTGTCAGATCCCCTAGAGCTGGAGTTATAGGCAATTGTGAGCTGCAGGATATGGATGGAGGGAACTGAACTCCAGACCTCTGCAAGAGCAGCAAGTGTTCTTAACCATTGAGATACCTCTTAGGCTCCAGGATCTAACTTTAATATGACTTTTTAATTCCACTAAGTGGCCTCAAAACACGTCTGTCATTTACTCCTCTCCTCAATGAGTCAAGCTAAAAGACTCTGTTCCAAAAGCTGGGTAATACCCCTCTGCTATGATACCATATTTGTTTTCCCATCAATCAAAATCCCACCTGCTTTTCAAAGCCCACTTCTTATGCCACCTTCTGCTTGAAGACTGCCCAAGAGCCCCAACCACAGTCCCTGTATCCTTTTCTTGTTGTCTACAGAGAACTGTTTCCCAGTTGCTAAGGAAGATGCCGACACCTGTTTCTTGTTGTGCTGTTTGGCTGCTTTAAAACTGCTAAGAGAGTCTCTGAAGGTAGAAAGTGTAAATTTATGAAAGAAAAGGGGGCAAACTGAAAAGGGGCTGCTTTCCACAGAGGTGGAGGTGAGGTGGTAGGGTCTGAAGCCACTAGGGTTCAAAATACGAAAGAAGAGACCGTGAAGGTAGGGAATGGGACAGGAAAGCCAGGTCTCAGGGGAGAATAGTCCTTCAGGATCTGTGGTGCAGGGTTCCCGCACATTGCAGAGGCCTCTGCAATGGTATTTTGGGGTTGTGAGCCTAGCCTTTAATGGATGAGCCAGAATTGTCATCAAAGAAACCAAAAGGGGTTCATCCAGCAGTTTAGGGAAGCAGATGAAGAGTCCCACGGCCAAACATTAGGTGGAGCTCATGGAGTCCTGTAGAGGAGGAGGAGGAAGAGGAAGAATCAGAGGAACTTGAAGGGTCAGGGATATCACAATAACATGACCCACAGAATCAACTGACCGGGACTCATGGGGCCTCACAGAGATCAGGAAGCCTGTAGAGGTCTGACCTAGGTACCCTGCATATATGTTATGGCTGAGAAGCTTGGTGTTCTTGGGGGATTTCTAACATAGGAAGCAAGGGCAGTCTCTGACTCTTATGCCTGCTTGTGGGACCCTTTTCCTCCTACTGGGGTGCCTAGTCCAGCTTTCATGTGATGGTTTATGCCTGGTCGTAGCTTATTATGCTATATTTGGTTGGTGTCCCTGGGAGGCCTGCTCTTTTCTGAGGGGAGATGGAGGGGAGTGGATCTGGAGGAGAGGAGAGGTGGGGAGTGGAGAGACTGAGTAGGGGAAAGGGGAGGGAGGGGAAGCAGTCGGGCATGTGATGTATGAGAGAATAATAAAAATAATAAAAAAGAATATGATGCTAGAAGGGAAACTGTTGATTTCTTCAGCTTTCATGAAGTTTATAATGATATAATTACTACAGGTACTAACATAAATTATGAAGTCCTATCATAGAGCAGATATATGAAACTCTACCACCTACCTTAGAAAACAGAGCCTTGTAAACCCACTCACACCTTTTGCAGATTCTCTTCCGATCCCCTCTCTCTCCCTGGCCCCAATCTCCCCCATCAGGCACTTGGCTTTACCAGCCAGAGTAAGCATTTTTTGTTGCCATCCTCTCTGAACATGAATCAAATTAGCATGTCTTTGGATTACTTTTAATTAGATAGACTTTTAATTTAAAAATTGTTGTTACTGAGTGGTGGTGGCATACGCCTATAATCTCAGCTCTTGGGAGGCAGAGGCAGGGGGATCTCCATGAGTTCGAGGCCAGCCTGGTCTACAAAGTAAGTTCCAGGACAGCCACGGTGGTTACACAGAGAAACCCTGTCTTGAGAAACTTAAAAAAAAAAAAAAAAAAAATTGTTGTCGGTGTTTCTGGCTTGATTATCAAACAAGAGAGCTCACTCAGTAAAGCACCTGTTGGGCGATCATGAAGACCAGAGTTTCATCCCTAAAAGCACATTTTAAAAGGCTGGGTAGGGTAGTGTGTACTTGTCATCCCAGTGCTGGGGAAGCAGAGAGAGCTCAGTCTTAAGCAATCGAAACAGGCCTAGAAAGCCACAGGGCAGAATCATACACATCATGATACTACATGATCCCAAATGTAGTTAGAAATGGGCCTCAAATACTCCAGATGGAGGAAGGGCATGTAGGGAATAGAGACGATGGATATTAGAACATTAAAATTAAAGATAAGACCTCACAGGAGTAACAGAACTTAGATGTGGGAAGAAGTATCAGTGGGCTCCCAGCAGTAGAGACCATCCGGAAAGGCAAAATGGTCTAAAGACAATAAAGTCTGAAGAGGTCTCTAATAACGATAGGAGGCTAAACAGCATGCAGTTTGGTCATAGGAAATGTGCTGGAAGGAGAAAAATATTTGAAACAACCATTTTCCCTGAATTTCCAATTTAGTGCGCATTAAGAACAGACCCAGATTACTCAAGAGACATCAAGTAGAGAGAAAATGAAGAGAATACTAGGGCATGCCACGCCAAAGCACAAGAACAAGAAAAAAAATCTTGAAAACATCCACGAAAAAGGATGCAGGTGACAGCCCATGAGGAACGACAGCGGATTTACCGTCAGAAACAACGAAAGCCGGGCTGCAGTAGAGTGACATTTGAAAGGACTGGAATAAAAATTTTAAACTCCACCTAGAATTTTATGGTTAGGGGAAAAGAAAAAACCTCTGTCAGAAATGAAAGCAAATAAAGACCTTTGTAGACATAAAAAGAAAAAGCTAAAAAGATTTTATTGCCAGCAGAATCACACCAAAAAAGAAATCTGTTAAAGAAAGTCCTCAGATAGAAGGAATGTGATGGCAGATGGACATCTGGATCTGTACAAGTGAGGAGAGTAGAAGTGGTACCCAAGGGGAGAGGCAGGGGCTAGACAGGGTCCTTGGTGACAGGCGGGAGGATGTGGTCCACTGGGAAAGGCAGGAGGCTTGATGTGGTCCACCGGGAAAGGCAGGAGGCTAGAAGCAATATGCTGGGGAAAGGCGTGACTTTCTTTCTGTAATTTTTAATTAACAAAAAAAAAAAAAAAAGGATAATTTGTTCTTTGAAGCAAGAATACTGAGACTATATCATGGCATCTATAACATATGTAAAAATTCACATGTATGCCAGCAGTGGCAGAAAGGCCAAGAGAGGAGTGGATGGATCTCTCTGTAAGGTTTAGTACGGTATATGAGGCAAAATAATGGTATCCTTAAGGAAACTCTGTTAAGTTTAAGGTGCATGTTATAACCCATGTGACCATGAAAAATCCAACCAGTAAATCTGTGATAGAAACAGAGATGTAAAAGTGCTAGGTTCCCGAGAAGAAAGTCAGAAAGCAGGGGTGGGCAAATAAATAAACAAACAAACAAACAAATAAATAAACAAACAGGCAAATAAATAAATAAATAGATAAATAACAGGCAAATAAATAAATAGATAAACAAACATAAAGAGCACCCTCGTTATAAAGACAAAGCGGAGAGCGAGGGTTTATTGCTTAATGAATAGAGTTTCGTTTTTATATTTTAAAAACGTTAAATTTAGTTGGGTGTACGTGTGTGTCTCTCTGTGTGTGTGCACAAGTGCTCACATATGTGTGCATTGGCATACATGTGGAGGATAACTCGGAAGCAGTCGGTTCCATCCTTCTGCCTCCATGTGGGATGTGGGCTTCAGGAATTGGTCTCAGGTTATCAGGCTTGGTGGCAATCACCTTGAACTACTTGGCCACCTCACTGGTCCGTATTCTTACTTTTCATTTTGATAAAATTAAGTATGCATAATATGAAATTTATCATCTTAACCATGCGAAGTGTTCAGTTCATCCAAGTTCTTTTGTATTTGGGGCAGTTAGTCAGTCTCCAGGGCTCCTTTCTTTCTACAGATGTGAGACTCTACTCAGTGAACAAGGACTTCTGCTCGTCCTCTTTCCATCCTACCTCACCCTGGCAACCATTCTACTTCGTACCTCTCATAATTGAATGGCACAGAAGTTTTTCCTTTTGTGACTACTTATTTTATTTAGTATAATCAAGACTTATTCATGTTTGTTATGTGTCAGAATTTACTTTTAAATGCTGAATAATATTACATTATCTGCGTATACCATATTTGTTTATTCTTTTGTGTATCAATACTTATATATTTTGGCTTTGTGAATAATTGCATTGTGAACATGAGTGTGGTTCAGTTGTTTTGTTTAAATTTTCCTTAATTCTGCTTGTGTAGTTTTAATTTGCTTCTTTTTTTTCCCAATTTTTTTTTTTTTTTTTGAGACAAGTTTTCTTTATTATGTAGCCCTGACTGTCCTGGAACTCACTATGCAAACCAGGCTGGCCTCAAACACAGAGATCCACCTGCTTCTGCCTCCAGAGTACTGAGATTAAAGTCATGCACCAGCATCCAGCTTTTTCTTGTTTCTTAAGGAAGAATTTAAATGACTAATTTGAAATTTAGAAAATTATTATTAGCCTTTAATGCTATGCATTTTTTAATTTTCTATATTTGATGAACCCATACATTTTAATAATTGGTGTTTTTATTTTTATTTTGTTAATAATACCTCGTAAATCATACGGTGATTATTTTCTTTGTCTAATGGGTGGCTTTAAAGTGAAATTCACAGTACAAATATTTGAAACTATCTGTTATTGATCTATAAACTTTGGGGTCATAAAACATGATATGAGTTATTTAAGTGTATTTAAATGTATTTATGTCAGTAAATGCTCTAGTGAATGTGTAAATTCTGTATACTGTGCTGCTTGGGGGCTAATGTACCAATTAGTTTATTCATTGCTGCAACAATATACCTGTCAAAAAGAAGGTAGGAAGGAAGGAAGGAAGGAAGGAAGGAAGGAAGGAAGGAAGGAAGGAAAGTAGGTTGGGTTTGTTCTGGCCTGTTCCCAGGAAGACAGTCCATTGTGGCAGGGAAGCCATGGTCACAGGAACAGGAGGCAGCTGCTCACATTGTATCTGCATCCAGGAAGCAGGGAGCAATGAATGCTGGTGTTTAGCTACTTTTTCCTTTTTACACAGTCTGTGATCCCAGCTTGTGGAAAGGTGCCACCCACATAGGTGTGTAGATGAACAGTCTTATTAAATAAGAAACACAGAGCCAAATGCAGAGTTAAAAGCCCAAGAGGTCAGAGCGGTAGCTAAGAACGGAGACTAAAACCCTTTCTTACCCCTCGCTGCCATTGCCATCCTTCCCCTCTGAAAGAGGACTACTTCCTGTGTGTCTGTCTTTTTATTGACTTTCTGTTCTGCCTTCTTATTGGTTGTAAGCCCAATCACATGACCTCCTCGTCACTGCCTGTCTATACAGACCTCTAGGTCTCTATGGTTGGTATTGAGATTAAAGGCGTGTGTCTCCGTGCTGGCTGTGTCCTTGAACACACAGAGATCTGCCTGTCATGTGATCGGGATTAAAGGTGTGTGCTACCACCATCTGGCTTCTGCTATGGCTTGCTATTAGCTCTGACCCACAGGCAACTTTATTTATTAACATACAAATAAAATCACATTTCAGCACAAATAAAATATCACCGTATAGGTGGGTGGATCTTCCATCCTCAGTCCCCCAGTCTAAAAACTCTGTCACAGACATGCTCAGAGGTTTGTCTCCAGGGTGATTCTAGGTCCTGTCAGGTTGATACTCAAGTAGCCATCTCAAGGAGAGTGCTCTTTAACTATCAGTTGAAAGCATTGTTCAGGATGCTTCAACCATCAAGACACAGCTACTAGCTAAGGACGCACTCATAATCATATATCATGCAAATCCCAACAATGAACTAAGATGGATCGTTTATCTAAATGTAATGCTGGCAGTATAAAAATTCTACAAGGAAAATTTATGAACACAGAACGAGCAAAGATTTCTCAGCTATAACCGTAAAGGTACAAAACATGGAGAAAATATCACAGAAGATAGCATTGAAATGGAAAGCTTTTGCTTGCAAAAGATTATGTTAAGGGACTGAAAAGACAAGCTACAGTCTGCTAGAAAATACTTTGCTCTGTAGCTATTTCCTCACAGTTGGACCTAACTGTGGCAGTCTGGAAGCAAGGGAGCTGTGATCTCCCACAGAGATCGGGCCAATTAACATACCTTTGTAGAAGGTGGGGGGTGGGGGGGGAGACTCTCCTCTCAGGAGACCCTGCCTCTCCCCAGGTTATATAAGAAGTAAGCAACCAGCTGGGATGGGACTCTCTAGTGGAATTTACATGAGGTAAGCAGTCAGCAGGTGCTCTCCAGTGCCTTAGGTGCTTCTGGGTTCATAGCTTTTGAGTCACCCATGCTCCTGTAAGTGACCTCTGTAAACTCACTGCCTCACCTGGCTGGACTTTAGTTTGTCTGTGCAATCTCTATCCCGGTGGGACACTTAGAAATTTCTTTACACCTCCCCAAGAAAAAGCATTTGATGTATTTATAAGTCACATAGCTGGGAATTTGATATCCCAAATAGGTACAGAGTTTCCACAAGCCAATCATGAGAAAACAACTCCACCAAATAAAGGGGCAAATGATTTGAATGGAGGTTTTGCTAGAGTCCAGAGATGGTAATGACAACTTGCATGGATGCTTGTTGTTTGAATCTTAAATGGTCTTTTAATAAAACAAAAACAAAAACAAAAACAAAACAAACCAAAAAAAAAACAAAAAAAAAAAACAAAAAACCATGGTACCAGATATTGGGGTGAATGCTGAAAGATCAGAGAAGCAGAGCAAGCCACAGCCAACCTCACCTCGCCAACTCCTCAGCCCATCCTGTTTCCTCAGACTGAAAGCCTCTGAGTCCTCCCCCGAAAGGGTCTCAGCTGAACTGCCTTAGTTCCTGTTTCCTCGCACCTTATATACTGTTCTCCACCCTGCTGTCACTTCCTGGGATTAAAGGCGTGTGCCACCACTGCCTGGGTCTGTTTCCAGTGTGGTCTTGAACTCACAGAGATCCAGAGGGATCTCTGTCTCCCGAGTGATAGGATTAAAGGTGTGTGCCACCACTGTCTGGCCTCTATGTCTAATCTAGTGGCTGGCTCTGTCCTCTGATCCTCAGGCAAGTTTTATTAGGGTACACAATATATCACCACAACTGCTGAGCAGCATCACTATTGGTTTATTTATTTGTTTTAGACAAATAAGAAATTAGGGAGATAGATGGCAACAAGTTTTAAGACTTGTGCGTTGGTCAGATGTCAGACCTATGATTTGAGACTACAAATATCTTCTTGGAAGACTGATATTTTTTAAATCATACTTGCATTTTTAAGTTTCAGCTCAAAATCTACTTTAGCTCTTAATACTACTTCCCCAGCTTATTTGGTTTAAATACTGTTTTCAGTAATTTTACTTTTCAATCACTTTCCTCTGTATTAGAAACCTCTTCATAAATGTATATTGAACTTTTAAAAATCAGGTCAGAAAAATCAGTACATTTTCCCATGATTTTTATTAGTATATATTAATTGTATAGATTAATGGGTAATGGTGGCACTGTTTGGGCGTTGTCGTATGTAAATAACAGACTTTGATTATATTCAGCCCCATTTCTTTCCCTGATCCCTCTTTCCTTTGACTCCCTTCCTCTACCTTCACATCATTTTTATGTTAGCCTAGATTCTACACATGAGAGAAAAAACATATTTGTATTTCTGGCTTACTTTATATACGAATTTCCACCACCATTTATTCTCCTAAAAATGATAGGATTATATTCTTTATAGCAGAATAGGATTCCACCTGTGTATATATAATTTTTCTATATGTATTCATGTGTTGATTGGCACCTATAATGATCCTGTAACCTGGCTCTGGTGAGTCCTGCTATATATAGTACATGTGGGGAAACTGGTCTTTCTGTTGTAAACTACCACACTTTAAACAACAGACTCCACATTCTTCTCATTTGTTGGGATACGTTGCTTGTTTTGCCTTATTTATATCATCATTTGACTCTGCTTTCCATCTCTATGTTTTCCCCATTTGCTTTTGTGTGGTTCTCCCTTATTAATAAATTAGATGTTTTTTCTCATTCCATTTTTTACCTTGTAGTATTTTTTGGAAGACGTATTTCCAATTTTCTTCTTTGGGTGTTTATCCTTAAAAGTCTAACCCTCGTAGTTAGTATACATTAATCAATATATTTAGCCTTCTCCTCACCAGTGCATGGGCCTTGGAATATGCGGCCATCAGTCTCTCAGCCTCGCTGCTATTGCTGCCCAGGGATTTCTCTTCATCTTGCTAGTACTTCCAACTCTCGATATTTCTCAGATTGTTTAGATAGCCTCATATTAATTATTTTGTCTTGTAGCATCTGAAATATAATTTTTTGGATATTCCTTTAATGAGGAATTGTAGCCCATAAACTTCTTTCTTATTTGTGTGGAAGCATTCTCACTTCAAGAATATGCTTTGTATAGCCAACTATTTCTCACAATAAACACTTAAAATAAGCAATGATTAAGAGAACACAAAGAATAATATATCTAAATATACATTTTAAAAACTAAATTAACTTTTGAAGCTATCTGAAAGCAGGCTGTGAACACTCTGGCATATCTCCTTTAACTGTTTTTGTGGGCTTCTCTTAAAAGCAAATGCACTCTTCAGAGCAGCAGGACCACAGCTATCTGAAGGCACATCAATGGCTCAATGGTCCAATATCAGTCCATAGTTAATTTTTCCAAATTGTCTTCAAAACTCCTTGATATTTCCTGTCTCCCCTAACTTTATTGCCTTATGATAAGTTTTCCATTACTTGACTACTAAATCTATTTATGCTCATTTACCTTACACCTGTGCCCCTTTCTGCAGTGAGTTGGCCTCTTATATGGAGCTGCTATCAAATGCCTCTGGCTGGTCCAGGTTTGTTTGGCTTCCTCCTGACACTAGATGTCAAGCATATAGGTGTCAGCCTCAAATGGTTGGGTCACATTCACAGTTACTCTGGGACTCATGCAGCACCCATGTCTCAGGTTGGACATACCTAACTCATTCACATACTGCTTCTCTGCTTCTCCTTTGTTCCAATTCAGCTTCTCCCCAATGTTATCTGGGCTTCAGTTTGATGGTCTAACTCAATCTTTCATGGCCTATAATCCCATATTTTCTCTCAACCCAGATGCATGCTGAAATTCTTTAAAAATCCAAATCATCTTTCCATGTTCAGATACTCTACTCCCTTCCTCCTGTCTGCTTGTTAGTCGTAATAGAACCTGAATATCTGAGTTAGATTCCTGGAAAGCACATGGGAAAAGGCAGAGACAACTTCTGACCTTCACTGTGTACTACGGCATGCCTGTGCCCACACTTGTGTACACAAATAAATAAATGTAAAAATATTACTTAAAAATTGTATATATCGGACCTAGGCTCCCAAGCGCCCACCTCAAAGAGTTCTGAGACAATGAGTAACTAACTGTTTACTTCAACCTGGATTCCTTTCCCAAGTCCCTTTTCTAGCCTTACCTCAAGGGATGTCTTTCTTTCTTAATCTGTTCTCCTTTCCTTTAAAAGTTTGAAAGTGGGGTTGGATTAATGGCTCAGTGGTTGACAGCACTTGTTCCATTCCCAGCACCCACACAATAATTCACAATCATCTGTAACTACGGCTCCAGGTGATCTCATGTCTTCTTCTGAGCTTCACGGACACCGGGCATGCACATGGCACACAAACATACGTGTAGTAAAGCACTCATACACATTTTTAAAAAATTCTAAAAATAGTAAAGAAAGCATACTGAGCAGAAAATAAAATTTAAAAATAAGACGATGTTATGCATATCTATGACATCATCTATAATTTCATCTCTTCATGTTGTCAGAGTCATTTTGAAAATTATTTTGGAAGCTGTTCTTGAGTTGTTCTATTAGTACACTTTTAAAGGTTTGTTTTTGTTTATGCCTATGTGTGCGACATGTGTGTAGGGGCCTAGAGAGTCCGGAAGAAGGTGTCAGATCACATCCCCTGGAGCTGGAGTTACAGGCAGTTGGAAGCCACCCAATGAGGGTGTTGGGAACTGAACTTGGGTCCTCTGCAGGAGGAACCAGCACTCTTACCCATGAGCCATCTGTACATGTGCTAATGCGCCTAAGGCCTCCTGTGTCTGTGTTAGCTGCTGTGTTAGTCAGTGTTCTCTCAAGGGACAGAAAGGATAGAAGAAATAAATGCATAAAACTAGATTGGCTTTCATGATGTGGTCCTGGTAGTCTAGCAATAGCTGTCTCACATGGGAAAGGCTGAGAATCCAGTAGTTGCTCAGTCCGTGTGGCTGAGTACCCCAGCAGTCCCAATATAGCACTGAAGGCCTGAAGGATTCCTGGAGAGCTTCTAGCCTTTAGCATATGTCGGAGGCCCAAAGATATTGATTCTAATATCAACGAAGGGATGCTGTAGCTGCAGGACAGAAGAACTTGCCAGTGCGAGTGAGAATAAGCAGGTAAAAAAGCTTCCTTCTTCCATGTCCTTTCATCTGGGCTGCCACCAGAAGATGCCACCCACATTTAAGGTAGATCTCCCTGTTTCAAATGATCTGATCAATAACATCCTTCATGGAAGTGTCCAGCAGTTTAGGATTTAGCTGATTCCAGATGTGGTAAAGTTGACAACCAAATCCCGTTTCTGTGACCAAATATCTGACCAGAAGCAGCTGAAGGGAGGACTTACTTTGGTTCACAGTTCCAGGGAATACAGTCCATCATGGCGGGAAAGTCATGGCAGCAGAAGCAGGAGCGGGAGGCAGCGGGTCACACTGAACCTCTACAGTCAGGAAGCAGAGAGATGCATGCTGGTGCTCGGCTCACTGTCTCTTTTTTGTTTGGTCCAGGACCCCAGTCCAGGGAATGGTACAACCCCTAGTTAGGTTGGGTATTCACACCTCAGTGAACCTAATCTAGAGAACCCCTCATAGGTGTACCTAGAAATTTGTTTGCACAATCTAGACTGACTGCCACAGTCCCCTAAATTAATGTACAGACTCCTGTGTGCCGTCCATGTTCTGCCCATTGTCACCCTTGTCTAACTGCCTAACTGGGAAGATTCTTCCACCGATATAAATGCATTTTCTTCATGACCATGCTGCCAGTCTGTGCTGTGCTCACTCCTCGAGAGTGAAGCATAGTCATTTGTAGCGTCTGCTGGGTTTCTGCAGGAGAGATACTCTCTCCTTGGCCAATTGCAAGCTACTAATGATCTAACAACCAGCTTGAAACCTCTCTGAGTTTGAGACTCTTCCCTTGACTGCTCATAGAGTCAGTTCAGCACCACAGGCCACAGCTTCTGTGGAGGGTGCTCAACAGAACTAAAGCACAAAATGACTTTTCAGTACCTCAGCAACACCAAGAATAACAGTCAGCGATTCCTATCATTTCCCCAAGTTTTTTGATGTGGCGACTCAAGCAAAATTGCCTCTCTGTCTCCTGCCCCTTGCTTATCACTTCCCATCCAGGCCACAGAATGAGGAAATGCCTTGCTCTATAATGTCTGCTTTTAGACAAAACGCCGAGGATGAGTGTGACAGCTTCAATGCGGCGTCAAGAGGCGTTTGTCACCAGCAGGTTGCAAGGTGTTTAGCTGTTCCCTGGGTGACACTGCTATGCAAGAGGCAAACACAACTTCAAATCAGCATGAGCTCACCCCAGGAGAGGGATAGCTGGATCTATGGATATGCTGTGTGTGGAGTGTTCCTAACTGATGGCATGAGCCCAGTGAGGTCAGCCATGGGACACAGAGTGTGGGGTGGGTACTGCTAATTAATTGTCTACTTGACAAAACCCAAACTCACCTAGGAGGAGGCCACTGGGCACAGTTCTGAGGTATTGTCTAGATGAAGGTTAGCCTCTGGGAATGCCTTCTATGGCTTGCTTGATTATGTTAACTGATCTAGAAAGACACTTCTTAACTGTGGGTGGAACCATTCCCTAGGCAGGGGATCCTGGAGTGTATACAATGGAGAGGGCAAGCTAAGCACTAGTATGTGTGCATCCCTTGCTCTCTGTTCCCAATTACAGATGTGATGTGACCAGCTCCCTCAAACTTCCGCTGCTGTGACCTTTCTGCTGTAAGATCATCTGAAACTAGGAGCCACAATGAACCCTCTATGCCCCGAGTTGCTTTTGTTGGGTATCTTGTCAGAGTAACTGGAAAGGAAACAAAAACAGTACCCAACACAGGCTGAGAAGCAGGCACAGCACATCAGCGGCGGGCCGATCTGCTTCAGCTTTAGTGACTGTGACCAAGAGGGAACATAAGAATTGGACTTCAGATAGCACGCCCATGCAAGGCTTGGTGTGGACACACAAAGATGGGTGCAGTTTTGAATTTCCAGGAACATGGTTGCCTCCTGGGCCCACCTGCTTCCCTGAAAGGCTTCACACGCTTCAACACTGATAGACTGATGTGTCTCAAGATGACTCCGCTATCAAAGGGCACAGCCTCCCCTTAACAGAGGGGGTGGGTGGGACTGAGACTACTACAGTGGCCGCTTCTCTCCCCTTTCCAGTTAAGTTTTTTACTTTGAAGGCACTCAGAATTCAGAGCAGGAATTCCACCATGGAATTTTCAGTGCACAATCAAAATTTAAGGAAAATAGCTAAAAGGATTTTCCTTTGAAGTTTAAGGCTTTTATACTTCAAAGGGTCTGGGTATGTTATTTGATGAGTCTGATTCAAAAGTTTGCTGGGACCCTTCTGTGGGGTTGATGACACAGTTGGTTGGAAGCATGGGTGAGAGTTCAGGAATGATTCGATGGTGGGTTTTCAGGTTGGCTTGAGTTTCAATATCAAATGTTTGGAAAGTCTGTTGTAAATCTGTTTATCGACCCAATTGTCTAAACAGCAGCAACAGGAAAATCCCATCTCCCCAAGTCATCTGCCTCCTTTCTGTCACTATGTCACCAGTCATATTGATCACTGCTTACTAACACTTCTCAAGGTCCTCCACTCTAGCCAGATCCCTTACTTCTGAGTTGAAGTTGTACCTGTCCTCAGGCAGAAGCCTGAACATTTCTTTATTTCAGTTAGCTTCTCCCTAGACATTTATAACTTCTGCTGTCTGTAATAAAAACCCTATGCTGGCTAGTTTTTATGTTAACTTGTCATAAGCTGAAGTCATTTGAGAGGAGGGAACCTTAATTAAGAAAATGTTGGTGGTGCATGATTTAATCCTGGCACTCAGGAGGCACAGGCAGATGGATCTCTGAGAGTTCAAGGCCATCCTGGTCTACAGAGCGAGTTCTAGGACAGCTAGGACTGTTACACAGAGAAATCCTGTCTCAAAACAAAACAAACAAACAAACAAATCTCCTTAAGATTGGGCCGTAGGCAAGCCAATAGGGCATTATCTTAATTAGTGATTGTTGTAGGAGAGGCCAGCCCATTGTGGATGGGATCATCCCTGGGCTAGTGGTCCTGGGATCTATAAGAAAGCCGGCTGAGCAAGCCATGAACAGCAAGCATGGGACAGAAGCCAGTAAGAAGCACCCCTCCATGGCCTCTGCATCAGCTCCTGCCTCCAGCTCCTGCCTTGTTTGGGTTTTTGTCCTGACTTCCTTTGGTGATGAACAGTGATGAGGAAGTGTAAGCCAAATAAATCCTTTCCTCCCCAAGTTGCTTTTGGTCATAGTGTTTCATCACAGCAACAGTAATTCCCCTAAAAGGGGCGGAGAGATGACTATGATGATGATGTTAATGATGAAGATGATGATGATGATGTTGACGACTCAGTAAAGAGCAGTACAAACATGAGGACCCAAATCTGATACCAGAACTCATGTGAAAAGTTGGGTATGATGATACATGCTGTCCCAGGGCTGGGAAGATAGACAGGTGGATCCCTGGAACTCTTTGGCCAGACAGTGTAGCATAATTGGGAAGTTTCAGTCTAGTAAAGATTCCTGTCTCAGAAACAAAGTGGACGGTTCCTGAGGGGGAATGACACTGTGCATTGTCCTGTGGCTTCCACGTGTAAACGTGTAAGGGCCCAACCTACCTCTCCATCTGAATTACAATAGTTTCAACAAAACAGGCAATTGTTTTTCTCTCTCTCTCTCTCTCAAAAAAAAAAAAAAAAAAAAAAAAAGGAGGCCTGGGGTGAGGTTGGTTTCTGGGGGCTAGGATGACACCCCCACTGTCGGGAGGACCGCCTATAGTTCTGCTTCGTTATTCCAGGCACGCAGCTTTCATCCTCAAGGCTGCCTCTTGATAGCATGGTGAATGCTGTAGCTACTGCCGTTCCATTTATATTCCAGGGAACAACAGAGGGAGAGTAACGAATGGCAAAGAGCATGCCGTCTGACCAGTGCCCTCTTAAAGAGCTCTCCAGAAGCCTGGTCCAGTAAACTCAGTGGGAAGATTACAGAGCGCCCTCGTCGCAAACACCACTTTTAAATGAGAAGTACTGCGGTTTCCTATCCGCACAGCTTTGAGAGTCCGCGGCTGGCGTCTCGGGCCACAGGAGCCGATCTTATGACAGGCAGGCAACTCAGACTAAACTAAAATGCAAGTGCTCACGTCCATCATTCAAGTCGAAGTCTCTTCCTTCCCCATATTACCGCTCTACACCAGGCTCTGCATCACTTGCCTCCCCCGGCTCATCTTTGGCCACGCCCACCCCACCGCAGCTGTTGACTTCCTCAACTCTCTGGATTGCAGTTAGATTCTGTCACGAGGGAGCCTTCCACAGCCTGTGTTCTGAACGCACAAGGTATTTAACGTGTTGCCCATTTCCCCACCTTGATCAGATCCTAAATGCAAGGTCAGGAAAACCCCGTTATTGGTATCCCCCGACCTCACGGAGGAGGCTCTGTCAGGGCGGTGATCACTTTTGTTGAGTGAAAAAAAAAAAAAAAAAATACAGATCTCTGATGGCTGATTTTAGTTGTCAACGTGACTGGATCTGGAACCTACCAGCCTCTAGGCACCCCTGGGAGGAACTTTTCTTGATCAAGTAATTTGAAGTATGAAGCCCCACTCTAGATGTCCAGATCAAAGGACACGGAAGAAGGAGACTGCTTTTTGCCTTCTGTCATTCTCGCTGGCAAAGTCGTCTGTCCTGTTGCTATGGCATTCCGTCGCTGATATTAGAACCAGCTTCCTCAGGGTTCCGATGCAGACGGAAGGCCAGCAGCTCTCCAGGAACCATTCAGGCCTTCAGTGCTAGGTTGGGTCAGTTGAGACATTTAGCCATGAGGGCTGAGCAACAACCTGATTCTCAGCCTCCCCAGTGTGAGCTAGCCATTGTTGGATGACTACCAACCATATTGTGCAAGCCGGTCTAATCACCTCCTTTCACTGAATACATTTGTCTTCTCAGTTTCGTTCCTCCAGAGAATCCTAAAACAAGGACGGTGAAAGCCTGTGTCTTAGTGACTATTCCATTGCTGTGATGAAACACTGTGACCGAGGCAACTTCGAGAACATGTCCTTGGGGGTTTACTTATAGTTTTGGACAGTGAGTCTATGACCATTATGGCAGAGAGCATGGCAGCAAACAGACAAGGCGGGTATCAGCTGGGGCAGTAGCCGAGAGCTTACATCTGCTCTAGAAAGAAAGAGTGGGCCTGGCCTGGGCTTTTGAAACCTCAAAGCCCACTGCAGTGGCACATACCTCCTAATCCTTCCCAAACAGTCTACCAACTAGGGACAAACATTTCAAATATATGAGTCCGTGGGGACCATGGTTGGTGGTATGCCAGCTCAGGATGGGAAGCAACCAGGAAACATTAGAAGCCTGGAGAGATTAGTGATTAATACCCATCAGAATAGACTGCTTCTAACTCCAGATTTTGTGGTTTACATACGGGGTTTAGAGAAGCTGGATGAAGAGATTTTTTTTTTTTTTTTTTTTTTTTTTTTTTTTTTGTACAGCCATTATTAGAAGATGATGAATCCATGTCAAGGATTATTCAAATAGAGTTGAAGTTCAGTAGTGGTTCACGAGGAATCTCAGGATTCCTGGGAATTGCTCTCTTATCTCTTATGTGATTTGGATCTGATACTTTTAGCTAATGGTGTTACACTTGAAATGTATCCAGTTGCTGTTTGATAAGAACACCATTTCCCTGTTAATTCTGATCAGGAATAAAGAAGGAGTCAGCAGAGGTCAGCTACCCTCTGAGGTCAGGACACAGACAGAAGCCGGAGGCGAGTGGATGTGCAGCGCCCCCAGGTGGACCGGGAAAACATCACACCCTGCACGATGCCTTGTTCATGGGGAAAGCATTACAGGCTCTTTCCCCAGAGTCACTTGAAGACGAAGTTGGGAAGGAAATTGTTCTGATGATGGGCTGTGTGGGATTTATTCAGGAAGCTAGACACTCCTGCTTCAGAGCTCTGTTCTTTGTTCTATGTTACACATAAAGGAAACTGGAAAATGTTTATCCAATGGAGGAATGAATGATTTCGTTGTGCTGATTAGGCGTTTGAAAGAAGCAATTACAATTTTTTAAAAAATTACTTCTACTGAAGAGGTCCACAGTCTAGGAAGTTTGAGAGCCCTCCTACCTTCTGAGACCCACCTGGTCAGACTTTGTACCACTTTTTTTTTAAGCTTGTTGGAAAAATACGGGTGAAATCCTAATTTGACTGTGGGTCTTGTACTTTAGTTTTAGTAGTTTTGTTTCACCTTTGTGCCTTGCAGGTTCGATTTGGTATTTTGTAACATGGTTAAGTCACACTAATACATTACCAGTTAAGAAGTCCTGTTTTATTAGGGACAGGAGGGCCACAGCTCATCAAAAGCAAGAATTAGAAGGGGAGCTGGGACTAGTGAGAACAGTCATCGTGTTCCTCAGGTGCTGTGGATGATTGATAAATAAAACACTGATTGGCCAGTGGCCAGGCAGGAAGTATAGGCAGGACTAGCAGAGAGGAGAATTGTGGGAAGTGGAAGGCTGAGACAGAGAGATGCTGCCAGCCGCCATCATGACAAGCGAGATGTAAGGTACTGGTGAGCCACATGGTAACTTATAGACTAATAGAAATGCATTAATTTAACATGTAAGAACAGCTAGCAAGAAGCCTGAGCCATTAGGCCAAACAGTTTAAACAACATAAACATCTGTGTGTTTATAAGTGGGCTGTCGGACTGCATGGCTTGGTGGGACCTGGAGAGAAAACTCCAGCTACACTGAGGTGTAGGTGTGGATGGGTGGCTTCTGATCACCCACCCCAATAAGAGGAGGGGCCATCCATACAGAAACAATCAAATGCAAGCAAAAAATATTTGTAACACCAGTGGACTGAGTCAGGCCAATAATGTGACATTTCTGATCATTCAGTTTGAGACCAAACACTTTAAGTCTATATGGAATTCTAAATTGTAAATATGCTATTTCAAAAGTCTTTTTTAAATATATATGTGTGTGTGTGTGTGTGTGTGTGTGTGTGTGTGTGTGTGTTGTATGTGTATGCACCTGCATGTGGGAGCTGGAAATTGGCATCAGGAATCTTCTAAAATCTCTCCCTTATCTTTTGAGACAGTGTCTCTCACTGAACCCAGAGATCACTGACTGGCTAGACTTACTGGCTCAGTGTGCTTGGGAGATCCACCTGTTTATACCCCACCAGTTCCAGGGCTACAGATGTGTTTGACATACCTAGATTTTAGAAAGGTGCTGGGGGTCAGAACCCAGGTCCTCTTGCTTGTGCGGTAGGTACTGTATTGATTGAACCATCTCCCCTGTCCCTCAAAGGGTCTGGATATGTCTGTTCAAGGTGTTCTGGTTGAAGTGCCACAGTTGGTAGACATTCTTGTTATAAACTCATGGAAAAATGAATCTGATTTCTTGAAACATGATGTATTGCTCTGAAGAAATTCTTTCATAATTGCTCTGGATTAATAAGGGTTTCTCTTGCTTTGGAAAGCATGATGGGATTTTCAGAGAAAATAGATTAATGGTTCATGTTTCCATGGCTTATATTAAACGATTTGACCTTTCTTAAGTGCAACAGGTGACCTGGGCAGGGGATCCAGAGAACCTCTTTATTGATAATTGTCCCATTTTTGTTTTTAAATGGTTCCTGGGGTCTAAGAAGTCAGAGCAGTGCCAAGCCACAGTGTGACTCACAGGACAGTCTCTCATCTTAATGGGACAACCTGCCTAATTAAAAAAAAAAAGGAAAAAAACCTGGATCTTTCTTGTGAGTTCCTGCTGAGGGCCCCTAAGACTTCAGAGAAACCTCCGTGAAGGGGCTGAAGGAGAAGGAGGGTGAGTTCAAAGCCTTGCTTTTCTCAGTGTGGAATCCAACCCCTTCCCTGCTTCCTCAACTCAACTGCTGAAGGAGCCAATGTGGAAAAAGGCCTCACAGGCAGGGAATGGTACTCAGGATGAGAATCCAGGATGCTGGAATTTCAGGGTGGTTCTCTCTGGTACATTGACCATCAACATCTGGAACCTGGAACCATCAGGCCTGGCTGGGAGCTGGGTAAGTGGTTCAATCACTTGAAGGCAGTGGTTCACAGCTGGGTTGGTCTGTCCCCAAGGGGACATCTGGCCATTCCTAGAGATATCCCTAAATACCCAGGCTTCAGCTGAACATCCTATGGTGCCCAGCACAGTCTATCATGGAGAATGACCTTGCTTCATACTCTAGGCCCTTGTGTGAACTTTGCTGGGAGAGAAGAATGTAGCTAGAGTTTTCCTGCTTGGCCCACAGTCAGGACAAATCTCTGTCACTCGCCAGTCCCACAGCCGCTCAGACCTGACCAAGTAAACACAGAGACTTATATTGCTTAGAAACTGTATAGCCGTGGCAGGCTTCTTGCCAACTGTTCTTATAGCTTAAATTAATCCATTTCTATAAATCTATACCTTGCCACGTGGATCGTGGCTTACCGGCATCTTCACATGCTGTTTGTCATGGTGGCGGCTGGCAGTGTCTCTCTGACTCAGCCTTCCACTTCCCAGCTTTATTCTCCTCCTTGTCCCACCTATACTTCCTGCCTGGCCACTGGCCAATCAGTGATTTATTTATTGACCAATCAGCAACACACTTGACATACAGACCATCCCACAGCAGAAGAACAAACATGTACTCACCTCAGATAGGACAGCAATGAAAAGACAGAAAAATGATCCCACTCCAGTCTATCTTGGTGAACCAATGATTTAATTAGGGTTAGTTACATTTCGTTAGGAGCATGGGTGAGGAGCTACTTCTAGGAGCTACTTCACATAGAAGAAGAATTCATCATTTATGTGGATTGTGTGGGCATGTTTTCCTGTGCTTGATTGACACTAGACCCTCAGGGTCTCTTAGCCTTGGGTGTCAGACTTGTAGGGATTGCCCATCTGGAGTTTAGAACTAGGAGAGAAGCTGATGTCCACATCATGTCCCTCTATAGTGATCTTCACCTTTGCCTGCACCTGGGAGAGGTTTCTTAGGACAATAATAAACCCACTAGGGTGTTCCTTACCACGTTCCCTCTTCTTTAATGGCTGGGGAACTTGGTGGAACCTCAAAACCTAAGAATCTATTTAGCTATAACAGTGTTTTTTAAATTAGAAATATAAATCACACACCACAGAATTTACTTGCCAAAGTGTTCAGTTCAGTGTTTTTCAAAGATAGTCATAATAATGTTACCATTAACTCAATTTTAGAAAAATTTTATTTTCCCTCATCAAAACCCATGCACATTAGCATATCCTCCAACCCAGACAATCACTAATATACCTACATTAATATGCCCATCCCCCTCAGCCCAGGCAATCTCTAATCTGCCTTTTTCTGTAGGTTTCCTATTCTAGACACTTCAAATAATGGCTGTAGGGAGTGGAGACAGCCCTGAGTGAGTGCAGTCCTGAGTGGATGTGTGCTGTACATGTGGGAATGACCATGCTGAGGACCCTATATCCCTGGGCTCAGAAGGATGGTAAAACCTTGCTGGGGACCAACTATGTTGACAGTGTGTGCAGAAAATGTTGAACTTTCTGGGTTCTGCATTTTCTCCAGCAAATAGCAGGAACCACCTGACTCCAGATTTTCTGTCTTTCAGTGTGTCTATCATTTCTTCATTCTCTTGCTGCTCCTAGGCAGATCAAGGCCCTGGGAGCCTCACATGGGTATAGCAAATGGAGTCATAGAAAATGTAGTCTTTATGATGGGTTCCCTCACTTAGCATAATGAGTCATCCATGAATTAGCACTTCATTCTTTTTTTTTATGACCAAGTAATAGTTTGCAGTAAGAATATGTCACATTTGGTTTATTGATTGGTTGGTAGCCATTGGAATTATTTCTTCTTTTTGACTATTATGAATAAAGTTGCTATGGACATTCATATTCAACTTTTGTGTGTTTGTGTGTGAGTATATACATATATTCATTTCTCTTAAGTACACATTTAGGAATGAAATTAAGAGTTTATAAGTATGTGGGTTTTTTATCTTTAACATTTTGAGAAATTGCAAGGCTATTTTCAAAACTGGCCGTATCACTCAATATCCATCTCAGCTGGATGTGTGAGCTCCAGAGTCTTCACAGCTTTGCAAACTCTTGCTGTTACCACCTTTTCAATCATAGGCACACTAGTAGGTATGACACAGCAAGGGGATTAAAATAAAACAACCAAAACAAAGCTAGGCTTCTTATTACAGTTTTCTTCTGCTTGCTCTTCTGTTCTTTCCGAGTTTTACATCGTTTTGTTTATTTTATTGTTTATTGATTATGCATCCTCTCATCTTCTTACCCTTCATCTCGCTTAAGTCCTGCAAAATTTCTCAGACTGAATCTTGTTGGTCATTTTGTAATATCTACCTAATTATTTCCTTTTTTAAAATTTCATCACATGGTTTTATTTTGTAATTTTCTATAACTTCCATTTTATTTATTCTTTGCATCTTTCACATCATGCCTTTTGATGCTGTTCATCTCCCTGTCCCTCTGCCCTCGAAACCTCCCCCAAAGTGAAATACAATAAAATTTAAGATAAAGTTGTAAAAAAGATATAGAAAAGAAAAAAGAAAGAAAAATATCATCACGAAAGCTGTATATCCTTTGTCCATATATTTTACTTGCAAGTGTTTGTTGCTATGAGTCATCGCAAAGAGTCATTGGTCTGGTTTGAGGCCACTGGGTTCTGCTACACCATCTATACTGGGACTACACTGGGACTCCTCTTGGATATCCTGTTGTTGCCCTGTGCCATGGAGATCCTGCAGCTTTGGATCTGCAGGATGTGCTCCTTCACGTGCTCCAGCAGAACATAGTTGGGGTGGATGTTGGGGTGGGCCAACTCATAACCCAGGTTCTGGGCCTGGAAGTTGCAGAGTTGGTTAGCCTGCCAGCTCTCCCTCAACCTCACCACCAGGGTAAGCTCTCTGGGATTGTCCTGGCCAGTTCACCCTATGCAGCAATGAGTAAGGGGGCAGGGCAGTTCTCATTCTTTCACACCTTCAGGGTTGGCTTATCCACACCTACACCATCAGGGCCAGCTCTATTGTGTTGCCCAGGCAAGGTGCAGGGGCCATTCTCCTGAGTGCTGCAGCTGGTAAAGGGCAGGGACAGCTCTTCCTCTCTTATGACCTTAGGGCCAGCTCTCCCAACTGCCTCAGGTGTCAAGGGGAGGGGCTCTTCCTCCCAGATCTCCCAAGCTCATGTTCTCCAGGCCTGTTCACCCATAACCCCCCACACCCCCAGCAGGGTCAGCTCTCCTATGCTGCCCTGGAGAGGAGCAGAACCTACTTTCCTGAGTGCTGTGGGTGGCGAGGAGAAGGGACAAGGTGGGGAGCATCTCTCCCTTGCTCACACTGATGCTGTGCATGACAGACAAGTAGTGGGCCAGCTCTCTGATGCTCATACATTTGGGGCCAGTTCACTCACACCCCTGCCAACAGGGTTGGCTCCACCGTGCTGCCCAGGTGAGGTGCAGGGCCTGCTCTCCTGAGTGCTGCAGCTGGTGAGGGGCAAGGACAGCTCTCCCGATCTTATGAACTCAGGGCCAGCTCTCCCACCACCACAGGCCGCAAGGGGTGGTGGGCAGAGGTATCTCTCCTTTTTCCATGCCACCATGGCAGATGAGGGGCAGGACCAGATCTCCCAAGCGCATGTTCTTGGGCTGGCTTACCCACGCCCCATCAACAGGGTCAGCTCTATTGTGTTGCCCACGTGAGGTGTGGGTCTAGCTTTCCCTAGTGCTGCAGTTGGTAAAGGGGAAGGCCAGCTCCCTCGCCTGCCACAGGCGGCATGGGTGAGTGGGGAGGGCGTCCTTCCTTGCCCTCACCACCACACTGTACACAAGAGGGTGGGACCTGCTCTCCCATTCTCACTCCCTCAGGACTGGCTCTCCCCCCCAACTCCTACACCTCTCCCCACCCCCACCGTGGGCCCTGGATGCAGCCCAGACCCAGACATCACCATGGCCCTGGGTGGTAATCAAGCCACCCACCTCAGTCCAATCCTCACCACTTTAACTTCTTCAGACATGCCTCTGTCCACAGGACATGAGTCATTCTGTCTTTCTCTCTCTCCCATACCACACCATACATATGCTCACCATAATAGTGCCTGACTGCCGGGTACCACTCGTGTTTTCTCTTAGATGCTTGGGTTGAAGTGCCCCAGGCATTCGGGTGGGTCTCCTCGTCCTACTCCATCTGTGATGGCACTTGGGCAGGGCTGTGTTTTCTCCTCGCCTCCTGAAGCAGGCCGCCCTAATTATTTCTTATGGAAGCATTAGATGTGTTCCCATCCTCACCCCTCCTGACTGTTCTTGGGCTTGGACGTAGGCTTTTTCTGTCCCCAAATTTGAACTGAAATACCGGTGGTTGCTGTATCTTAAGCCTGCTGGTCTTTGCACAGGAAGTATATGCCATTGACTACACCGTTTCTTGGGTCTCCAGCTTCCCAACTTAACCTTTAGATCTTTGAACTTGAGCCCGGAGATGGTTCGGTCAGTAAAACACTTGCTTTCCCACAAGCACAAGGACCTGAGTTCAGATGCTGAGCACCATGGGAAAAGCCAGGGGCAGTGTTACACACCTGTACTCCCAGTACTGGGGAGGTAGAGACAGGAGGATCCTTGAAGCTCACTGGCCAGCCGGCCTAGCCAAATCAAGGAGCTCCAGGTTCGGGGAGAGACCTTGTCTGAAAAACAAAGGTGGAGAGTGATTGAAGAAGACACCGAATATTGACCTCTGCCCTCCACACACACGTGTGTGCACGTATCTGGACACAGGTCTACACGCACCTACGTGAACCATGTATTACACACACACACACACACACACACACACACACACACACACACACCACACACACACAGAAATGGATCTTGCACCTCCTTAGTCTGCTAGACTGTGTGAGCCTGTTCCTTATAATGACTGTAATGACTGTAACATGTACACCTCCTTCTGACTGCTTCTCTTTTTCCACAGCCCCTGGCGCTTTGCTGAACATGTTTGGTGCAGAAGTTCTTGAAGGTTTGCTGTTCCCAGAGTTTTCTGATTCTGACTTGTCAGAGCTGCCCTAGATAGGCTTATTTTGTGTCTCTCTGGTTATTAGAGAGTTTCTAGGAGGAAGAGAAACATCCCAGCGATGCACATCTCCATCTCCATTCGGGAAGTCCAGGGAAGTTTCCAAAGCGGTGAAGACCTGCCCTGCCCCCTTTCTGCTTTTCCTGCAAGCCCTTCCCTTCCTTCATGTGGTCACGCCCACCCCACCTCCTTGGTCACTTTCTCTGTCTCCTGTCACTGCAGTTGGTACTCTGGGCCTCACAGAAAAACTCTCTCCATTTCTGTGCTTTTGGGGAGTTAAATGCCAGCCATGTCTCCCCCCAAAGCCTGTCATTTTCCTTTTGGTCCCACTTACTGACCCTGTAAATGGCATTTGATGCACAAGAGCTGGGATAGTCATTAGCTTAAAATGACTTTTAAAAAAAATCGTTCACAGCTCTGAATCATGTCTTTGAGGGGAAAAAAGAAGGCACCCTACAGTAAATTCTCTGGCATCCTTGCCTGCCCAGCTGGAGTCTGATTGCCTGAGAATGACAAGGCTGTGTGCACCTTAGGTGAGTGACAGAGCACCCTGCTGCCCTGAAGGTTCGCTCCCAGGACCCACGTGTTTTCCTCTTGTTTCTCTAAAAAATGACTTTCACCTTTCCTCTGAAATCTCGAAAGACGAAGATTCTCTGTATTTCCTGTTTGAGTGTTAGCAAAAGCAGAATGTGCAGAGGAAGATGGCGCGTGGGAATGTCTAATTAAGCTTCACAGTGCACAGAGTGAACTCTGTTGCACCTTAGAAGTGTTAGGGACTGAATTCAGCACCCGGAACTGTTTGCCCATCCCCACCTTCCTCTTCCTCTCCCTGGTCCTTCCTTTCTGTGTGAAAACCTGAGATACTCTGGGACCCTTTTTCATTATGGTCTCCTTTGACTTAGGAATGTCGGTTTCCTGAGGGGAAAAGAGCACCCATAAGACTGTTGTCCATTTGAGAAAGGCACATCTGCATTAAGCCGTCTTTGATACCAGGGGCATACTGTCCCCTCTCTTCCCTTGATGCCCCAGGTCCCTTGAGGCCATGTTAGATACCAACCATCTCAAGGTGGCTGCTGCCTCAGAGACATGAGCCCATTTGCTTCAATTTCTACCATTTCTTTTGATCCATTTCCAAGTCTTGCTCTTTTTTTTTCCCCCAGCTGTGTTGAATCTACCTTCAATCTTACATTGTTTTTGTTTCTGGCTTTTCCTTTTCACTCTTTCCAACAGTTTGCTGGCTGCTGAAATAAACTCTCTGATCAGGGAAGTTGTCCACTTTTCCTACTAAATCATTGTTCCCATTAATCATATTATTTTAATGTTTGTAGAGTGCCTTAGTCAGTGTTCTGTCTTTGTGAAGAGACACCATGACCATAGCAACTCTTATAAAGGAAAACACTAAATTGGGCTGTCTTACAGTTTCAGAGGTTTAGTCCATTATTGTCATGGTGGGACATGGCGGTGTGCAAGCAGACATGGCTCTGGAGAAGGAGCAGAGCGTTCTACATCTCGCAGGCAACAGGAAGTTTTCTGAGACACTGGATATGGCTTGTGCGTACATGAGACCTTAAAACTCACCCCCGCAGTGACACACTTCCTCCCACATGGCCACACCCACTCCAACAAGGCCATACCTCCTAATAGTACTACCACACAACACACAGAACTAACATCTGTGTTAGATTTAAGTACTCTGTTGATTAGTTTGTCTCTTTATAGTGAGCTTCCCGCCCCCCTCTTGCACATACTACATTCCATTTTTGTGGTTGCTGCAAGTCTGATATTTTGTGAAAGAAGACAGGCAAACATTTGCTTCTGTGAGACATTTCCCAGTTAGGGGTTGAGCCAACTGGGGCATGGGTCCAGCTCATTTGACTTGCTGGTCAGTTGCTGTTGTTGGTTTATATCTACCAGAGGCTCTTGGGTTTGAAGACACGGTTCCCAGCTGATGGCGCTGTTTTGGAAGGAGTAGTGGAACTGTCAGGAGGTGGGGCCTCTCTAGAGGACACATGCTGCTCGGTGGTCCTTTAAGTATTCTAGCCTGACTCCCCAACTCCGCTTCCTGCCCGCACTCTGCTTCCTGACTGAGAAGGTAAAGGGAGCAGTTGCTGAGTTCCTATCGCATGCCTTCCTTGCCGCGGTGAACCATGCACTCTGAAGTACCTCTTGCCAGGTGTTTGGTCCCAGTGGGTGAAGGGACACGAGCCCCTCGGACATGTGACTCTGGCAGGCCTGGCCCTTCTCCCCATTCCCTCTGCCTTGCTAAAAACTGTTACATTACATTCCTAAAGCTAGCCACCAAGGTCTATTCCCTTATTTGGCCACTTCCTACTCCTGAGGCTGAACTACCAAAGTTCAGCAGTCAGAAGCCCCCCTTGGCTCACTTAATTAACATGCCCAAGTAAAATTAAACAGCTCATCCTAACGGAGGGTTTCCCCCTTTACCTTTATAAACCGCCATTTGCCTATGTGCCATGTCTGTCTCCTCTCTATTCAGAGGCGCTCCTTTGTCCCTGCCCCCCTCCCGTGTCCCCTTCTTCTCCCCCATCCCCTAACTCCTTTACCACCACATCCTAGCCCGTTCTAACAGAGACCTCCTCTTCTCCTCCTCTTAAATATTACACCTGCAAGGCCATTTGCTGCTGTTTTTGTTGCCTGAGTCAGAAAACATCCACTTAACTTTTCTTTCCAGCTTAATAAAGGATCACTCTGTGAAAACAGGTGTTTGGGTGTGGTTTGTGCCTAATGAAGGTCTGGATAGGAGCCCCTGCTGTGTGTGGGTCCTTCAGTGGAGAACAAAAGAAAGGCATGAGTATGGTTGCCCATCCCCCAGCAAATCTTCTGCTCTCCTGCTACAAATAGAAGCATTACTTTTAAATAATGTAATTTTGTTCTAGCTGTAAGTCATATAGTTTATTTTTTTAATGTGAAAAATCCACAAAAGTTAAAAAATAGTTTGACTAATATTTCAAAAGTAGAATAACAAAAGTTACTCTGAGAGTGTTATATATATATCATATACATATATACATACACACACACATATATATGATGTGTGTATATATACCTTTCATACATATATAATCTTAACCTTCTAAAACTCATACACATATTTACAATCACAGTGTCAGTATCATACTATATAATTTTCTGTCCTGATCTTTAAAAACTTACTAGTGGATCAGAAGTATTTTCCCATGTCATCAAGAACTCTCCATAAATATATTTAATAGCAGGATAACATTCTGTTTTGTAGCCATGCTGTAATTGGATGTAAGCCTTTTTGTACTCGAGTTGTTTCCTGTGTCCTAGTATTGAAAATAATATCATGATGAATTGCTTTGTGTATAAACCTTTGTGTTTGTTTTTGATGACTTCCTTAGAACCCATTCATGGATGTGAAAATTACTGATTCAAACGGGATGAAAGTGTTTACAGCTCATGACAGATATTTACAAATCATGTTCTTTAACAAACAAGGCTGCCACCAGCAGTTATGAAAATATATGTGTTCCTCCACCTCACAACATTGATACGGAGAAGCCTAAAACCCCTTGTCGCTGGTGAATTCAAGAGCATGCTTTTCCATTTCTTTGTTTAGTGCTGGATCTGAACTGTGCTCATTTCTTTATGTGCCATTTGCATGTCATTTTCATGAAGCACTTCTTGTTGTTGTTATTTGTCCATTTTCCATCATTAGTGGTTTTTTTCTTTTTAATATTTATTTATTTTATTGGTCTGAATGTTTTCTTTGCATGTACGTCTGTGTACCACATTTATGATCATACCCACTGAGGCCGGAAGAGGGAGTTGGATCCACTGGAACTGGAGTTACAGACAATTGTGAGTCACCAGGTGGGTGCTGGGAATCGAACCCAGATCCTCTGGGAGAGCAGCCAATGCTCTTAACCACTAAACCATCTTCAATGCCAGTCTCATTTCTTCAGGCTGTATAATAAATATTTGATGCTGATCTGCTTCCTTCTTTCTGTTTTTTTTTTTCAGGAGATTTCCTTCCTCAATGTGATTCTACCCTTTGCATTCCCATAGGGTTCCTATCGTTTTCTCTTGTAGACGGTGGAATTTTGGGGTCATAGTTAGGATTTTGTTGTGGACATTCAGGAGGGTTGTATAGTACCCTCTGGTTGTGGTTCAACTCTGTATTGCTGTGCTGGCTAATTTTATGCTAACTTGACAAAAGCTAGAGTTATCTGAAAGGAGGTAAATTCAATTGAGAAAATGCCTCCATAAGACCTGGCTGTAGAGGATTTTCTTAACTAGTGATTGATGAGGGAGGGCCCAGCTCATTGTGGGTGGTGCTATCCCTGATATGGTGGTCCTGGGTTCTAAAGCAGGCTAAGCAAGCCAGGGAGAGCAAGCCAGTAAGCAACACCTTTCCATAGCTTCTGCATCAACTCCTGCTTCCAGGTTCCTGCCCTGTTTGAGTTCTTGTCCTAACTTCTTCAGTGATGCACTGCAATGTGGAAGTGTAAGCCAAATAAACCCTTTCTTCCCCAGCCTGCCTTTGATTTGGTGTTTCATCGCAGCAACCCTACCTAAGACAGTTGCCCTGATGTCTACTGTTGCTGAGGGTGTTCAGATGTTTATTCTCCCAGCTGTATCTTCTTTGTTGAGATGCCTTGGAATTATTAGTCCATTTCTATTATTTGCTTATTGAGTTTTGAGGGTTTATTTATTCTTAATACAGTGCAGGCCGCAAAGGTTTTCTCGAAGTCTGTGGCTGCATTTGCATCCTGTAAACTATTTTGCAGCACAGATTTGGTGCGGGAGAGGTGTGATTTATTGTGTTTTTACTTAACGGACTCTGCCTTTAGGGTTGTACCTACGAACTCCTTGATGCAGGATCACAATAATGATCTCATTTGTTTTCATCTAGAAGTTTTCTGCTCTTAGGCTGTTCGTTTAAGCCTATAATCCATTTGGAGTAAAAATTTATATAATATGAAATACATTTGAAAGTCAACTTCTTTGCTTACGGATATCTAGAAGTATTTGAAAATGTTATCCTTTCTCCTAAGCCTTTGTGACTTTGTAAAAGATGAATCAAATATATCTGTGTGGGTTTACTTCTAAACTCTCTTCTACTTTCTTGATACCTAACCATTCACTGTTATTATACTGGTCTTGATTGTGCATTTCAGGTAATCTTAAAACCAGATAACATGAATCTTCTAATTTCATTTTCAAATTTGTTTGGACTATTTTATTGCCTTTTATTTTCCATATAAATAATGGAAGTTCTTTGTGGTATTCTCAGAAGATCACCATTAGATATGTATAGGCTTAGCATTTATCCCATGACCCATTTGGGGAAAACTGACATCTTAATATTGTTTCTTTAGATTTACCTTGGTGTGTGTGTGTGTGTGTGTGTGTGTGTGTGTGTGTGTGTGTGTGCGCGCCACATGAGTGAAGGTGCCTGTAGAGGCCAGAGAGGGTATCAGATTCTCTAGAGCTGGAGTTATAAATGACTGTGAGCCACTTGGTGTGTGTGCTGGACCTGAAACCAGGTTCTCTGGAAAAGCAACAAGCACTCTTAAGTGCTGAGCCGTTTTTCTTGTTCCTAATATTGTATCTTTAGTCTGTAAAAAGCGAATATGTATCAATTCATTTGAATCTTGTTTGACCTATTTCTTCAGGGTTTTGTTATGTTCTAAGTTCAAAGCCTACACATTTTTAATTAGACATACACCTACAAATCTCATACTTTTTTTTGCTAAACAGTATTTTGTCTAAATATTTTTATTTCCCATTGTTCATTGCTACTGTATGGAAATGTGATTGATAGTTGCATATTGATCTGACATTCTAGAACTTTGTTAAACTAATTTGCCTTTAGCATCTCATATAAAGACTATCATCTCCGAATGAAAACAACTGTATTTCTTCCTTCCCGATCTATAGTCCTTTCATTTATTTTCTTACTTCAACACACTATGACTTTTTACAGTGTTCAATAGGAAGCTGGCAGTGAACATCGTGCCTTTGTTCCCTGTCTTGGGGGAAGGCATTAAATCTTCCACTGTTAAGTATGTTGGCTGCAGGTGTTTTGTGGCTGCAGTTTATCAGATTAAAGAAGTGTCCTTCTGTTCCTAGTTGTTGCCAATTTTTATCAAATATTGACTTTGAGCTTTGCCTAGCTCTTTCACTGTATCTATTGATACGAACATATGGGTTTACTTAACCTGTGAATCTGGTGGGTGACACTGATTGATTTGTGTGTTAGGAGTACATCTTGCATTCCCAGAATAAGCTACATTTGACTGTAAAGTATTCTACTTTGAACATATTGTTAGGTTTGATTTATCAACTGCTGAAAATTCTTTTATTTTCTTCTTTTCCAGAGTTTTGAAATATTTCAAGTTTTTTAACAAATTCTGTATGGATATATTGTATTTTGAATACATATCTCTTACTTCATTCTCCACTACCCTCTCCCTTTTTTGTCTCTATCCCCTCCCATTAGTCTCCTTTGGTCACCTAGACAATTTCATTTTTTGTTTTTCACTTAAAATATTCATACATGCTTTTGTGTAGTTGTATGAAATCTAGGACCCACAAATGAGAGAAACATGTTGTATTTGCCTTTCTGAGACTGACTGAATTTGTCTAACATGATTGCCTCCAGTTACATCATTTTTCTGCACATGGCAAAACTTCATTGTTCTTTATGGCTGAAACAATTCCCTTGTGGATAGACACCATGTTTTCCTTACCCATCCCTCTGTTGTTGGATACTCAGGTTGGCTCCATTGCTTTGCTATTGTGAGTGCTGCTGCAGTGAACATTGAAAAAATATGGTGAATGTCTGTATGATATGTTGCTAAATGAGCTTTCTCATTGCTATGACAATATACTTAGTGAGAAGCAATTAAAGGGATGACGGACTTTTGCTCTACGGCTCAAAATGGTATGGTCCATCATGGCAGGACAAGCATTTTGGCTTGTTGTAGTTTTCTGTAATGGTCTCTGCTTAGTGTAAAGAAATCTTTGATGTGACAGGTGGGAGCCACACTTACCTGTGGGTGTTTTAGAATACAGCTATGAACTATGGTGGTCTAGTTAAGTGACTGTAGTAGGTTATCTTCTAATGGCCATAATCTCACTAACCCCAAGTAGTTGTCTAGGTTTCTAGTACCAGGCATAGTTTCTCTCCTATTGAGTGGGCCTTATGTAAAATTAGACAGCTGCAGGTTATGGCCAAGATAAGAGTGACACTATTCCACATTTACAGATATCTTGTCAAGCTGGTCATTGTTATAGGTCTTTGGCATCACAGCTGGATAGATTATTGAAGTTACACTCCATGGATGACAGTGTTATCCACAAGAGCCATAGACTGTATCTAATAAAACTCCAGTATTGGGCATGAGAAACCCCCTTTGAGTTGTTGGTCAGGGTAGTACAAGTGAGTCTCAAAACAATATAGGCCGTTGCTGTTGCCCTTGGTTACCTCTCAGAGGTTAAAGGCAAGTCTGTTGCTGAAGGCTCCACCCACTTTGAACACAGGACTTAGAAGAGTTGAACTGCATCTAACCTGAAAGCATTCTTTCTGCGGTCTGTTTCATAGTTCCAGAAAGTGCTATGTAGGTTGTCAAGAGAGGAGGGTGATCAAAAAATGATCTTTTTGATTGGTTCTTGAATTAGTTTGCAAGTATTTTATTTAGCATTTTTGTGTTTATGTTTATCAGGGAGATCTGCTTATCATTTTCTTTTGTTGTTGTTGTTTTTGTGTCTTTCTCTTGTTTTGGTGTTAGAGTAATACTGGCTTCATAAAAAGGCTTGGTAGTGTTCTTTTCTACTATGGAATAGTTTGAAAGCAACTATTGTTAACTATTTAAAAGGCTGGCAGAATTCAGCATGACTCTATCTGGACCTGAACAGTTTTTATTTAGAATGTTGAAATTTTTTTCTTTTGCCTCAATCTTGTTTATAATAAATCTGTTTAAGTTATTTATCTCATTTGGGTTTAATTTTGGTATGTCAAAATCATCCAGAAATTTGGCTGTGTATTTTAGACTTTCCAGTTTAATGTAATGTAAGTTTTAAAGGTATATATCCTAGTAATTTTCTGAATTTCATCATATCTGTCATAATGTACCCCCTTCATCTCTAATTTTATTAATTTGGGTCTTCTCTCTCTCTTTTGGTTAGGTTGGCTAAGGTTTTTGTCAATCTATGATTTTCCAAACCCTAACTCACTGTTTCATTGATTCCTCATAAGTATTTTTGTTTCCATTTAATTAACCTCTGTTCTGATCTTAGCTATTTCTTTCTACTGATCTTGTATTTAAATGGCTTGTTCTTGTCTGTCCAAGGACCTAAGGTGCATCACTACATTATTTATTTGGGTTTTCTTTAATTTCTTAGTGTAGGGACTTATAAACTTCCCTTGTAGGATATTTTTCATTGTACCATATAGGCTTTGGTATTTTGTTTTCATTTTCATTTGATTCTGTGAAATTTTTTTACTTGATTTTTGATGTTTTCCCGATGGTCTGTTTGATAGTGTGCTGTTTAAAATCTACGACTTTGTGTATGTTCTGGAGTTGCTCTGCTCTTGATTTGTAGTTTTATCCTGTATAATTAGATCGATGGCAAGAGATTATTTCAAATTTTCTATATTTGTGAGACTTGTTTTGTGTCCTCACATATGGCTTATTTTTAGAGAACATTCCACGGGCTTCTGAGAACAATGTATATTCTGTAGTGTTTGGATAGAATTTCCTGAAGATGTCTGTTAAATCTATTTGATATGTGATGTCATTTAATTTATATGTTTCTCTGTTCTGTGTTGGGTTGACTTGTCAGTTGGTGATAGTGGGGTACTGAATCACCCACTATTATAATGTTAGGGGTAATCTGTGATTTTATATCTAGTGGTATTTGTTTTATGAACATGGGTACCCCTCCCATGTTCAGTGTGTGTATATTTAGAATTATAATGTCCTGTTTATGTATTGTTCCCTTAGTCAATATGAAGTGACCTTTACCTCTTCTGAATAGCTTTGGTTTGATGTCTATATTTCAGATATTAGAATAATGACACCTGCCTGTATTCTAGTTCCATTTTCTTGGCATACCTTGTCTTTTCCTCCTAAGGTAATATCTGTCTTTTATGGTGAAGTGCATTACTTGGATGCAAAAGACAGATGGATTGTGTACTTTAATCTACTAGTCTGTGTCTTTTGGTTGATTGGTTGATGAATTAAGAATATTGTTCAGAGTGATCATTAAAAGATATGAGTTAATGCCATCATTTTATAATGTTTAGTGTTTTTCCCCTTTCTTGTTTAACTATTTTTCTGATGTGGCTTATTCTTCCCAGTGACTTCAACGATACGTTTAACTTTCTCTTCAGTCTAAAGGATTCCTTTGAGTATCTGTAGTCATGAGTTCCTTTAGATTGTTTACATTGTGCAGACTTTTTTTCCTCCTTTAATTATGACAGATAGTTTTGCTGGGTATTGTAGTCTAAGTTGGCCTTTATTGTCTTCTAGAGTTTGAAGTAAGTTATTCCAAGCTCACTTTGAATTTAAAATTTCTGTTGTCAAGTCTGTTGTCATTCTGATGAACCTACTTTTATTCATGATTTGATCTTTCTCTCTTGTTACTAGCAGGGTACTTTACTCTCTACATTTAGTGGTTTAATTATGTAATGGGGAGAGTCCTTTTCAGGTCTTGTCTGTTTGGTATTCTAAATCCTTTTCTATCTGAATTAGCATCTTTATCCAAATTTGGGGGTATTTTTTCTGATATGACTTTGTTGAAGTTTTATAAGGCTTTAGAATAAAATTATTTTCCTTTTTCAGAGCCTATGGTCTTATATTTAGTTTACATATCTCAAACATTCCACTCATACTTTATTTTTCTTGTTTGAATATTCTAATTCCTCCACCTCCTTTTCAAACTCAGGTAATATGTGTTCTTGATCCATTCTTTTGGTGAGGTCTTCCATGGAGCTTTTGATTTGATTTGTTATGTTTTTTATTTCCACTATTTTTTTTTAAAAGTACTTCTCTTCTATGTTGGATTCCTCTTTCATAGCTTGTATTGATTTTCTCATTTCATTCAGTTATTTGTGTTTTCTTGAAGTTCATTAGGAAGATTTTTGTTGTTTGTTGTCTTAGATTTCTTTGAACGTATTTATAATCATTATTTTGAGTTTTGTTTGTTTGTTTGTTTTGTGTTTTTTTTTTGTCTGAGATTCCTCCACATTACTGTGGAATGAGCAATTTCTGAAGAAGTTATGTTCTTGTGGTTTGTCAGATAACCTGTGTTTTGCATTCCAATTTTTGCATCTAGAGTTAGATCATTGGTTTATCTATCTATTTGTTTGTTTATTTAAAAATCATCCTTATTCTTTCATAATGAGCATTTGTGCTTTACAAAAGGATCTAGGCTATGGTAGGGTTGCAGTACATTTTCTCACTGCTAAACTGGTGGTCAGGGCACCAGGTTCAAATGTTAGTACTTGCCTACAATTAGAACATTACCTGCAACGCCAATCACTATTAATGTATGGGCCCACTATCAAAGTTCAGTAACAGTAAAATAAAAATTAATCACCTCTTAAATTCCAGTCATTTTAGGAAGTAGAAGGACACTGATATTTGTGTATGCACAAACTGTGGGTATGCATGAAAAGGAAAAAGAGAAAAAACACAAATAAAGCGTGACAAGATTGGGTAAGCATTGGGCTGACAGAGAAAAAGCAGAGCCGGCAGATATACCTAGAAAAAGAACAATAGAGACAAAGAAGGGGGAGAGGAGGCACTGTTAGCTAGAGATTGCCTTAAAGGGGGCAGGTAAAGTTATATAGTCAAAAGACATATGTTCCTCCCTGCTCTCAGTAGGCAGAGCGGCAGAGAACCCTTAGACTTGGCCAGCCTATGCTCTTTGGAAGTGAAAGATGAAAAAGAAAATGGGTGGGAGATAGGGCTAGAACAGTAGAGCTGGTCTGCTAAATTGCAGGTTCTGATCATACTTATGGGCCATCTTACAGGTGACTGTTTGCTAGTTTATGCCCATCTCCTGCTTCAGTATACTCTCCATGGTTTCTCTTCACCAGCCTGATTCTTTGTTGAAATTCCCAATGTTGTTCTTGTACACAGTTCACTGGTTGAGACAAACAGATCTGCAAGTCCAGCAGTAGCAGGGCCAAGCCAGGTGGGAGCAGGGTGAGAGAGCCTCGGTGTGCAGGCTCAGTTCATAAATAGGTAAGCGAGACTAGTGCTTTGATAAATAGGGATAATCAGTGGGACTGGAACCTTAGTGGGCAGGCTGTTGTCATTGAAGCAGCTTGGAACTGCGGAAAAGAAAGCAGGCTGTAGTCACAAAGTTGGCATTGAGTGCGGTATATAGGATGTGGGTACTGTGGTGGAGTCCCCTAAAGGGTCCCTTCACAGTTGAAGTTTAATAATGCTTCCTCTTCTGCAGGGAGCTTCTTAGCTACCATGGTTAAGACTGTTGCACAGTGTGGCTCTGGTTACCTTGACTGTCTCAACTGCCGCAGGGGTAGCAGGGTAGCAGTATATAGGTATGTGTATAGGAGAAGTTTGCTAGCAGGTGGGGTAAATACTATTCAGTGAGATGTGCGTGTGGCAGGAGCCAGCAGTATGTATAGCAGCCCCCATCCTTCTCCTCCCCTTAATTATCTTGCACTCATTCAGATGCAGCTCCTAGTCTGCGATGTGGCCTAGAAGTCAACAGGTTTAAAATTTCTGTGCTCATTATTACTAGTTGATGTTAATTAGAAGTTTGTTTCCCTGTAAGTTGAATTTAATGGTGCATGAAAAGCAGAATTCACTGTGGTCAGTAGGATTTATCCCTGGGATGCAAAGATAGTTTAATATATAAATAAAGATGACATGCTACCTCAATGAAATGAAAGATAAGGGCCATGCAACTCTCTTGATGGGTACAAGATAATCATTTAGCAAAATTCACAGCTTTCCATGAGAAAAGCTGTCAACAGACTAGGTTTAGAAGGGATATATCTCAGTGTGGTGAAGACATATGCAAAAAGTCTGTAGGTAGAGTCATCTTCATTGGTAAAAAGTAAAAGCATTACTCTAAGATCAAGGACAAGTCAAGGATGCCCACTCTCATCCCATTTTAATGTAATATTGAGGTCTAGCCATAGCAATCATACAAGAAAATGAAAAAAATAGATCATTTAATAGGCAATAAATTAAAAAATAAATTAGGGCATCAAAGAATGAAATTGTCTCCATTTGTTGACAGCATGGTCTTATAGAAAACCCTAAAGACTTCATAAAAATGTGTGAGAACAGATCAATTCAATGAAGTCTCAGGATATAAAAATCAACATACAAAAATCAGTGGTACTTCTAGAAGTTGTATGGAAATGTACGAAAATGTAGACAATAATCATGTTTACAATAGCAGCAATGAAAAATAAACTTGTATATATTTAATGGAATTGAAAGATGTGTATATTGAAAATAACCAAACCCTAGTGAGTAAGTTAAAGAAAACAAAACCTAAAAGGAAAGAGAACCTAGCTTCATGAATTGGAAGATAATTTGTGCTCATACACTGTTAAGATGTCCATTGTACCCAAAGCAGGCTACAAACTCAACGCAATCCCTACAAAAATCCCAGTGTTGTTTTTCCACAGAAGTAGAACAAATTCTCTCAGTTCATAAAGAATTTAAAAAGATCCCAAATAGCTCAAATAATTTTGAGAAAAACCAATCTGGAAGCACTATACGTCTTGGTTTTTTTTAAATAAATAACTGTGTTATTATTTTTAAACAATGAATTAAAGTTTTATTTCAAGAAACTTGCAAATACATTTTAAAACAAAAAGGTACTGTAATCAATATGGCATTGCAGTGACATACAAACAAATATACCATGTTACATTACTGTGGTAGTTTGAATGTAACTGGCTCCCCATAAGCTCATAGGGAGTGGCACAGTTGGAGGTGTGGCCTTGTTGAAGGAAGTGTGTCACTGTGGGGGCAGGCTTTGAGGTCTCTTTTGCTCAAGCTTTGCTCAGTATGACAGACCATTTCCTGTTACCTTCTGATCAAGATGTAGCCAGGACCATGTCTGCCTGCACGCTGCCATGCTCCCCACCATGATGATAATTAACTAAACTTCTGAAACTGTAAGCGAGCCACCCCAACTAAATGTTTTCTTTACAAGAGTTGCCACTGTCATGGTGTCTCTTCACAACAATAGAAACCCTAAGACAACCACTCAGCTTTTAAAAAGAGGCTATTTGGTCATCTGAAGGAGCACATGTAAACCTGGAAGGCACTCTGGGCTAAGTGAAATAAGCCATGCAGAGGACAGACATTACCTCTATTGATGTGAAACCTGAAAGTAGAAAACTCAGAGGTGGAGAATAGAACAGCAGTTACTCGAAGCTGGGACAGGGAAGAGACGGAGGGAATAGGAAATTTATTGTTCAAAAGTTACTAAGTTTCAGTAAGAGAGCAGAAATGAATTTGATATTTAGTGCATAGCAGGTGACTCTGGTCAATGACAATGTGTGTTTTAAAATGGCTGGCATGATAAAAGTCTTGGAGAGATCAGGGATACATGGGACATAACTAAACATAATAAAAAAAACTATATACAGCAAGCCGACAGCCAACATAGAATAAAATGGAGAGAAACTCAAAGCAATTCCACTAAAATCAGAAACAAGACAAGGTTGAACACTCTCTCTGTACCTATTCAATATAGTACCTGAAGTTCTAGCTAGAACAATAAGACAACTAAAGGAAATCAAAGGGATACAAATTGGAAAGGAAGAAGTCAAAGTATCATTAGTCTCATATGATATACATAAGTGATACCAAAAATTCTACCAGAGAACTTCTACAACTGATAAACGCCTTTAGTCAAGTGACTGGATATAAGATTAAGTTAAACAACAAATGATAAATGGGCTGAGAAAGAAGTCAGGGAATCAACACCCTTCACAATAGCCTTAAATAATATGAAATATGTTGGTGTATCTCTAACCAAGCAAATGAAAGACCTGTATGACAAGAACTTTAAAGAAAGAAACTGAGGAAGATATCAGAAGATGGAAAGCTCTCCCATGCTCATTAGGATTAACGTAATAAAACTGGTCATCTTACCAAAAGCAATCTACAGATTCAATACAACCCCCATTAAAATTCCAACAGAATTCTTTACAAGTCTTGAAAGAACAATAATCAACTTCATATGGAAAAACAAAAACTCCAGGATAGCTAAAAGAATCCTGTACCATAAAGGAACTTGCTGTTTTACCTTCGTCACAGTGGCTGTGCTTTAAGCTACTAGAGACCTGGCGATAAGGCCATAGCCTGGGGGGAATTGCTGCCACTAAAGGTAGCTTTAACTAAATCTCCACAGTTCTAATAAAACTCAAGATTCAAAGGTTAGGGTGAAAACCTGGGAGCTCAGAGAGTTAGAGTAGCAACTGAATGACTTTCTTTGCTGGTGTCCCAGAAACATTCCCTTCCATACCACCCCAACTAAAAAAACCCATGCTATGCTCCTCCCTGCTACTTCCAGTCAACCAGCTGCTAACCCTGCCTCTCTGAGCCCAGGTTAATTTTATTTAATTAATGCAAATACAACACATCTTTACATAGTTAACAAATGCAGCATGAACAAGTATAACACATTTTGTCTAGTTAAACAAATATTCCACAATAAGAACTCCCAGGGGTATTACCATCCCTGGTTTCAAGCTCTGCTACAGAGCTATAGTAATAAAAATCACATGGTATTGGCATAAACACAGACTAGTGGATTAATGGAATTGAATCAAAGACACAGACATAAATCCACACATCTATAGACACCTGATTTTTGACAAAGAAGTCAAAATTATAGAATGGTAAAAATAAAGTATCTTCAACAAATGGTGCTGGCATAACTGGATGTCAACATGCAAAAGATTGCAAATAGATCCATACCTATTGTCATGCACAAAACTCAAGTCCAAGTGGATCAAAGACCTCAACATAAAACCAGACACACTGATCCTGATAGAAGAGAAAGTGGGGAATAGCCTTGAACACACTGGCACAGGAGACAACTGTTGAACAGAACACCAACAGTGCAGGCACTACGATCAACAATTAATAAATGAGACCTCATGAAACTGAAAAACTTTCATAAGGCAAAGGACACCATCAGTAGGACTAAGTGGCAGCCTACAGAATGGGAAAAGATCTTCACTAACTCCACACCTGACAGAGGGCTGATTTCTAAAATACATAAAGAACTCAAGAAACTAGATATTAACAAACTAAATAATCCAATTAAAAATGGGGTATAGATTCAAACAGAATTATCAACAGAGGAATCTCAAATAGCCAACATACTTAAAGTAATGTTCAACATCTCTAGCCCTCAGGGAAATGCAAATCAAAATGATTCTGAGATTCCATCTAACACCGTTAGAATGACTAAGATTAAAAAACACAAGCTACAGCTCATTCTGGAGAGGATGTGGGCAAGATGAACACTCCTCCGTTACTGGTGGGAGTGCAAACTTGTACAGGAAGTCAGTATAGAGGTTTCTTAGAAAATTAGGAATCAATCTAACTCAAGACCCAAGGATACCACTCTTGGGCATATACACAAAGGATACTCAATCATACCACAAGGACACTTGCTCAACTATGTTTATAGGAGCTTTATTTGTAATAAAAGAACCTGCAAACAACTTAGATGTCCCTCAACAAAGAAATGGATAAATAAAATGTGGCACATTTACACAATGGAGGATTACTCAGCTATTAAAATCAATGACATCATGAAATTTGCAGGCAAATGAATGGAACTAGAAAAAAAACGTTCTGAATGAGGTAACCCAAGCCCAGAAAGACAAACATGCTATGTACTCACTGATAAGTGGATATTAGCTGTAAAATAAAGGATAACTATGCTATAATCCACAGACCTAGAGAGACTAGATAACATGGAGGGTTCATGGAGGGTGGGGATGCCCAGATCTGCCTGAGAAGGGGAAATAGAAGATATTTCAGGAGTGGACTGTGGGTGGGTGGGGATGGAAACATGAGCAATCAGCTTGGGTTGGGGATGGAGGAAAAGAGTACTGAAAGACTACTGGGAAGGGGGCATTTCACGGTCAAGTAAAAACCTGGCACAAGGGAATTTCTTAGGAATCTACAAGGATAACCTAAGTTAAGACTCCTAGCAATAGCAGATATATAGCCTGAACTGGCCATCTCCTGTGACCCGTCAAGACTTCCAGTGGAGGGATTGGGACACCAACCCAGCCACATAACCTTGAATTTAGTTTGTCCTGCCTATGGGATGTGCTAGGTTTGGTACCTAGCCCAGTTGTCATCAGAGAGCCTTCATCCAGCAACTGATGGAAACAGATGCAGAGACCCACAGCCAAACTTTAGGTGGAGCTCGGGGAATCCTGAAGAGGTGGAGAAAGGATTAGAGGAGCCAGAAGGGTCAAGGACACCACAAGAAAACCCACAGCATCAACTACCTGGGCTAATTGGGGCTCACAGAGACTGAATCAACAACCAGGGAGCCTGCCTGGGACTGACTTAGGCACACGGCATGTATGTTACAGTTGTGTAGCTTGGTTCTCTTGTGGGACTCCTAACAGTAGGAGCAGGGGCCATCTCTGACCCTTTTACTGTCTTTTGGGACTCTACTCCTCATAACTGGGTCACCTTGCCCAGCCTTAATACATGGGGAGGTGTTTAGTCTTACTGCAACTTGATATGCCATGTTTTTTTTTTTTTTTGATATCCATGGGAGACCTGTCCTTTCCTCAACAGAAATGGAGGAGGAGTGGATTAGGGGGTGGGGACAGAGTCAGGGTGAGGGAGAGGGACTAGGAGGAGAGGAAGGAGGGGAAACTGTGGCTGAAATGTCTTGTGAAAATGATAGATAAGATGATGAATATGTTAATTACCCTCAGTCAGTCTCTCTCAGTCATATATATATGCATAATGTATACATGCATATGTATGCATAATATTTATGTGTATGTATTCATATATATGTATACATATATATGTATGCTTCATTCTATACACAGTCATGGTCCATCTAAAAATATAAAAAAATTATAGGTCATTTATGCTTATAAAAATATTTGTCATTTCTTTTCCAATTCACATGTATGGTGTGGATTATTCTTCATTATCCTTTGGGTATCTTAAACTATCCATGGTCATATCTGTCTCTTTCATTTTTAAAATTGGGAGCCTGTGTGTTTCCATTTCTGTTCACTATTGCTAGAGGGAAATTCACTCCATTGATCTTTTTAAAGAATTGGTTTTCACTTGTATTGATTTTTATGTTTTCTGGTATTTACTTTGTTTCAGCCCTTTTATCTTTATTATTTTCCTCATTTTAATTTCTTTATTTAATTCTTCCTTTTTTCCCATAAATGCTTAAAGCCAATCTTATCTTACATGTTTAGGGTTGATTTTTCTAATACAGTTTTTGTCATAAATTCTGTTTGCCATAGTTCACAAACTCTGGTGTGTTGTAGCTTCGTTTTCCTCAGAGCGAGTCTTTCTGAGCTTCCCAGACTATTTCACCTGTGACCTACTTAGTGTGTTGTTTTATGTTTGAATATTTGCGTGTTTTCCAGCTGTCTGTCTGTTAGATTCTAGTGTATGCTTCTGTAATGAGAGGGCAGATTAGCCACTGCCCCAGTGTGGCAGGATGATAAGCAGAATCTGGGTTCTAAAGAGTTTTGTTTTTTTTTTTTTTTTCCCAAAGAGAAAGATTGGAAGAGGGGCAACAGGGTTGGAAAGGGCAGAGAGGCACCAGAGTGATGGGACAAGTAGCCTGTGACTGCCGCTGCTGGGGGACGCTCTCCCCAGGGGATGGGGAATGGAAGCCTCCTCTGAAGGTCGGCCAGTCAGCCTCGAAGAGACCAGCGGTCTCGCCCCTAGCACTTGTTAACAGTTCTCATAAGCCTGGATCCACCCGGGGATTCCGGTTAGAGCGTGACTCCTTTGGTAAGGTAAGTCAGTGACGGACGGTTCTGTTTTTTCTCTCTCCGTGTGTCCAAAAACTGTGGTCAGGTGCCATGTTTTAGAGAGAACCCATTGTTTAAGACTGAACTAAAACAGTGCGCTGAGAACAAGAAACAATCACAAAGCCTGTGATCAACGTGCCACACCAAGAGTGGGAGACCGGTTCAGGAAACAATTTACAGAGGGTCAGACCCGACACTCTCAGGAAGTTCAGGTGCCTGGACGTCCATCTGGGGCTGTGAAGGTTACTGTGGTCAGTGGACCAGTCTGGTTTGCTGCAAGCTGAGCCCTTCACCTAAGGAGAAATGTAGGCTCAGAGAGCTCCTAGCCTAAGATCAATGTGAGCCGACATTTTCCCTTTGTTTTTGAGATGATGTGCTTGTTTTTAAATGTATTACTTTATTCTTGTATCCTTTGACAGTTCCACTCATGTATGTAATGAATTTTAGTTATGAAAACCCCTATAGGCCCCTCATCCCCTCTCCCTCTTCCCAAGAAGTGCCCCTCCTATTTTTGTGTCTCTTTGTGTGTGACCACCGAGTAGGCAACCTATGAGCTGCAAGGGTCACTGCCTGTGAGATGGAGAACTTGAGAGCTCCTGCAGAGTCTTTGACTTCCACAGCTTCATTCATCCAGCGGGAGGTGTGATGTTCTGTGGGTCTGAAAGATGTCCGTCTGCCTGTGTGGATCCAGAGGCTGAGCATGCTTCTCCCACCTCCACCACACTTGAGAGACATCTCATGGCTAGAACATTCATGACTCGAGCGAACACAAACAGAGGCGCCTCCGGAGCTTCTGCTCACCCCAGACTGCAAAGCGAAATGTGGTCAGCAGAAGCTCCTGGTAGGCAAAGGCACAAGCCCAAAAGGAAGAGGGCCCAGGCAGGTATCCCACATAGTAGAGAGGACAGCCAGTATCCAGTGGCAACCACCCCTGCCCCAAACTGGCTAACTCCAGTTCAAAGCACCAGAAGGAGGTCACTCCAACATTTTTTTTTTTTTTTTTTTGTAATCGGCTGTTACCACTTCTTTCTTTTTAATTATAGTTTTTGTAGTATTTTAACTTTATTATTTAAAACAGATTTTATATTTAGTTGTCTTCTTGCATTTATCTAATATACGTTCGACATAAATGTAGAAGGTAGGGGGTGGCACCTTCAAGAGAGAGGTGAATAGAGACAAGGAGAAGTGTAGGGAGCAATTATAAGAAAGGCACAGTGTTCTAGACACATAAAAATGTAACAGTAAAACCCATTACTTTTATGCTAACTAAAGAATGAAAATTTAAATTGGTATATGTCTTAGTTAGGGTTTCTATTGCTGTGAAGAGACACCATGACCAAGGCAACTCTTATAAAGGAAAACCATTTAATTGGGGTGGCTTACATTTTTAGAGGTTTAATCTGTTATCATCATGGTGCAACATGGTGGTATGCAGGCAGACATGGTGCTGGAGAAGGAGCTGAGATTCCTATATCTTGACCTGTAGGCAACAGGAAGTGATCTGCAACACTTTGGGCGTGGCTTGAGCTATATAAGACCTCAAAGCCCGCCTCCACAGTGACACACTTCCTCCAACAAGGCCACACCTACTCCAACAAACCACACTTCCTAATAGCGCCACTTCCTTTGAGGGACATTTTCTTTCCAACCACTGCAGAAGATAAAACAGTTTTTGGGCTGGTGGGCTAGCTCAGTGGGTCAAGGCATTTGCCTTCAAGCCTGAGGACCAGGGTTCAATCTCCAGGACTGACATGCTAGAAGGAAAGGACTGACTCCTGCGTGTTACTCTCTGACCTCCACTCCAACATTGTGGTATACTCATGAATGCACACACACACTAAATAAGTAAACATCATAAAAATGTTTGGACAATTTCACATTTGTATTTTCCTATCAAGGGCATGAAAGCAATAAAATCTGTACAACTATTACAGAAAACACTCAGGAATCTGAAACAGTTTTGGCTCCGAGCATTTTGGACAAAGGATACACAGCCTGTCATATTGTTAGGAAGCTTGACTGGCTGTATAGTTCTTTCTTATTTATCAAGGCCCACCATGCTAAAGAACTATGAGAAAATGGAAATGGCCACTGCATTGCCCGAGGCTCCTGAACTGCTTCTGGTGATTTATATGCATTAGCTCATATCCTCACAGAGGGCTTTCAAACAGTTAGTATCTTAGATATTTTGCATAGTTTGAATCTTGAAGTAGTAAAGTACCTTTTTCCAAGGTTATATGTCTATTAAAAGACACAAATAGATTTTAAATATAAATTCTTAAAAGGTGTCCAGAATATTCTGCATTCAGAGAAGAGTGGAAAAGAACTCATTCTTGGGCATGAAGTATTAATAATCTCATCTAAAATCTACTCGGAAGGTGGGGAAAAGCTTGAACATTAAATTTTTTTTGTATTTGAAATTTTATCTTAGTATTGGAAAGAGCAGCAAAGTAGGAAAGGTCTCATTGGGACATTTCACTGCCCAAGAACTGAGTTCTTAAAACTATTTGGAAAGATATGAGCAAAGTCAGGTAAACCATGGCACTGGAAATGAGATGGTCACTTGCAGTATAACATTCCTAGGTAGAAAGCCAAGAATTACATCTTCTAATAACTTTCTCCTTAGTAGAAGTGGGAGCATGGCTGACAGATACTTCTCACCAAGTTCTTCCCAGTGATTTTCCCATAGGGATGAATCTTGAGGATAGCTGTGTTGAGTGAAATGTAGCAGGCATGTGCATGGCAGGGGAATGAGCAGCTCACCTGAGAATCCAGTTTTAGTTTTCTGAGGAGCTACCAAACTGTTTGCTGGAGTAGCTGCACCATGTTATATTTCAACCAGGAGTTCCCAAAGTGCCCTGGTCTACACATCTGCTGTGATTTGGACAAGGCTGTTTCTCCACAGGCTCATGTGCTGAACTCTTGGTTTACAGTGTGACAGCGTCGATTGTAGAACCTTGTGGGAGAATAGCTTAGTGAGTTAGGCCATTGGGGTCAATATTGGAAGAAAGCTATGTTTTGAGTATATATATATGCAAGACTTGCTCTTCATCACTGTAGAAGGCAGAAGGAAGCAGCAGCTGCAGCGACCTCATTCACCTCCAGCACTCTCTCCTCCTCTTCCTCCTTTCTTCTCTTCCTCCTCCTTCTTCATTTCTCCTCCTCTTTCCTCTCCATCCCCATTCTTTATCTTATTCATTTTCCTCCTCCTCTGGGACAGGATCTCCCCATGTAGCCCAGGCTGGCCTTGAACCTACTATACTGCTCCTGCCTTGGCCTCCTGAGTACTGAGTGTGGGGTTTGCCACCATGCCCAGCTCTGGCTTCTTACTTTGCTCCTAATATCTCCACCCCTCCCCCCATTTATACACAATTCACCAGGATGCCATCCACTGTGACGTGAGGCGGCAAGGAGGAGAGCTGATGCCATACTGCTCGGACTTTTAGTATCTAAAACCGAACTAAATAAATGTATCTCTTTTCCATACACATTACTCAGCTTAAAGAATTTTGTTATAGCAATAGAAGACAGACTAATATAACACCCTTATAATCACAATTTTAAAATAAAGCCGTTGTCGTGGGCATCAAGTTGTGGCTCATTGTGACTTTCTTGTCTTTGCTATTTGTGTGTTGTCTTTGAAGAAATGTAATTCAAGTCATTTGCCCATTCATAAATCATGTTACCTATTTCCTGCTTTTTCAGTTGTAGGAATTCTTTACATATTCTGGATATTAGTTCTTTGTCCTAATATATTTGCAATGTTTTCTACCATTTCTAAGGTTGCCCTTTCAGTCTCTTGACTGTGTTTTGATGCTCAGAAGTTTTAAATTTTGATGTAGCTCAGATGGAAATGGATTTCTGTACTGTCTGTCCTTTGGTGACTAGCTCATCTCACAGATAGCCTCAAGACTTATCTGTTTGTGAACAGCATACATCCAGACAGGTGTATTTTTATTACCTAGGCAATGGGTAGTGTGAGCAAGAAAGCATTCTGAAATGTTATATATGGAAGATTTTCCCATTCCCTTCTGGGAGCTTTGTAGTTTCAGCTATTACCCTTAGGTCTTTGATACATTTTGAGTTAATTTTTTTAATATGATGTGAAAGTCTAATTTCATTTTTTTGCATATGGATATTTACTTTCTAAAAGATTTATTTACTTTTATTTTATGTGTATGAGTGTTTTGCCTGAATATATACCAGTGCAGTGCATTCATACCTGGTGCTTACAGAGACCAGAGGGGGCATTGGGTACCCTGGAACTGTAGTTACAGATAGTTGTGAGCCACCATGTAGGTGCTGGAAATGGAACCCAGGTCTTCTGCAAGAGCAACTGGTACTCTTAACTGCTAAGCCATCTCTCCATCCCAACAACACTGTTTTTTGTTTGTAAAGGATTTTTTCCCCATCTTGCCACTTTGATCAAAAATCATTTGACTCATTGGGCCAGAGAGATGGCTTGGTAGATAAGCACTTACCACACTAGTGTGAAGTTCAGACCTGAGCACCCATGCACTTGCCAGGTAGGCATGGTGGCCTGTTCATAATTCTATTGTACACAGTAGACAGAGACAGGATCCCCAGAGCCAGCTGGCTAAATATACGAGTTGTAGCAGTGAATTCTGGGAGAGACCCTGCGTCAAAGTATAAGGCGTAGAGAGAGATCAAGGAAGGCAGCCAGTGTCAACCTCTGACCTCCACATTTATAGGGATATGAGGACATGTACTCCACTAACATGTGTCCCCACATGCAAACATATACACACACTACACATATACAAACAAAATCATTTGATCATATAATCAAGAACTTATTTATGGGCTCTATTCTATTCCACAGATCTCATTGGTCTGTTTGCCAGAACCATATTGATTTGGTTATTATAGTTTTTCAGTACATTTTGAAATCAAGTATGAGAACTCTTTTTTCCTGTTTTTCAAGCGTTCTCACTTTTGCTACTTGAGGTCTTGTAGATTTTATAAACGTTCTAAGATGTACTTTTCTGCCTTTGCAAACACATTGTTTGGATGGTGGTAGGAATTGAGTCTTTGCATTGCTTTGGACATTTAAACTCTAATTTCCCAAATTCCCAAACATGGGATGAATGTCTTTCTGTGGGTGCCTTCTTTCCATTCTTTTATCCACATATATGGATTTTTTTATAACTACTGTATTTATAATAGTAAAAAATGAAAATAACTTAAATGCTTGTCCTTCAGTGAGTGCATGGTTAAACAAACCATACCTCTGGAACATCCTAGCACCAATAAGGAAACCCCAAGGTCCGGAAAGCTGAAGAGAGAGAGATATGCAGCAGAGCTGGGATCTCACAGAATGGAGATTATTGGGAGATCTACTGACCAAAGTGTGGTCCGAGGCAGCAGCTGGGGCAGGAGGGAGGCACATATATAGATCCGGATGAAAGTGATTTCAACGTAACTGAAATGTACTTGGTTTAACAGGGAGTCACGTGCATTCCTGGTACCAGTGTCCAGTTGTCAAGACATCACTAAATGATTTTATCTGCCTCTGGTTTACTGGGCAACTGTGAGGGAAAAAACTGAGCAGGGTTACTCAGGAGGGCAATTACAGTGGTTATGACTCAGCATAGCTGCAGTCATGTTAAAATTAATCCATAAACCATGCTCTACCCATACCCTATATTCAACAAAGAGAACAAATGCACTGCTGGTGTACTCAGTTTCTGCTGAGTCCCCAGAGAACTCTCCTGAGGAAAGTAAATCCTCAAAGGTTGTACACTGAGAGAGTCCACTCAAACAAACAAAACAAAACAACTTTCACGAAATGATAAAATTATAAATATGAAAGATTTGTGATTGCCAAGATTTAAGGGCGGCATGAAGGCAGGAGGACAGGGAGTGTGGTAACCAGGTGAACCAGAGGGACATTGTGGTGATAGAGGTGTTCTGGATTGACAGTGTCAATGCTGATATCCTGTTGTGATACACCACTTTGCAAAATGTAACCGCTGGGGACACTAAGTAAGTGGTACATGGGATTTCTGCTGTTTCCTGTAACTCTATGCGAATCTATAACTCTATCAAAATAAAAGGTATAATTTAAAGAAAAGAAGGCCCAGAAGTGCACATTATCTTTTAGAAAGCTTTCCATAAAATACTGCTAACAATAAAGAGAATATTTTTTTGCTGATTGGGAAGTGGGTGGCTATTATAACTCACTGCTCAAGGTCTCTGGAGAGCCAAGGGTTTTTGTTTTGATTTATCCTAATGATGTTCAGAATCAAAGTGTTTTCTAGCCTGAATAACATTGGAAATTTGAGGAGCACAGTTGCTATTAGAAACTAATTGTCACCAAAGAGAAGTACGAGAATGTGTCCAGGAGGGTGTGATGTCCTTGTCTGCGTCAAATGGCTTTGAATCCTAGCCCAGCAGCATGACCCCGATGACCCCCAGCAGGCTGGCACCTTGCAAATACTGGCAGGAAAATCTGCACTTGAACAGCCAGACAGTGAGGTCTGCATTTCATGTTGCCCAGACTAGTCCTAACCTCGCTCCCAGCCTTATACTCCATACCTAAAAACACCAGTTTCTCCATTGTATGTTGAATGAGTGTTAGAAACTTAATCCCAAGGATTCTGAAAGTTTGCTAATGGTGTCTATATGCAGGAGATTTGACTTAAGTATCAGATATCTATTTTTTTATTTATGTGTGTGTGTGTGTGTGTGTGTGTGTGTGTGTGTGTGTGTACATGCCCATGCATGCCATGCTACATTTGTGGAGATCAAAGGACAGCTTTGTGGAATTGGTTCTCTCCTACCTTCATATGGGTTCCAGGGATTGAACCTGGGTTGTCTGGCTTGATGGCAAGTACTCTTACCTGCTGAGGCATCTCACTGAGATGGCCCAAGCATTAGACACTTTAACCAGCAATGTATTCAAACCTCATTACAATCTTTTGATGAGTACCTCATTATCATTTGATAAATTAGAAAACTGTGTTAGGAAGACAAAGCAGGTCTCCCATGAACATTCTGCAAGTGGATGAAGACACTAGGAAGACAGCAACCAGCTACCTCAGTTTACCCTAGATTTATGGGTGAGCTAAGTTGTGAGGCTTCTGGTGCCAACCGCAGAGAAGTCCCAGGCAGCATGGTCACTCCTGATGGAATGTCAGCCCGGAAGTTCATATAACTTCAGAGTCTCCATTCTTTCTGCTGCCCCTTGCCACCTCACAGTTTCTTAGAGACCAGAGAGAATTGTAAAGCATTAAGCAAAGCAAGTCAAATCGGGATTTTTAAAGAGAGAAGTGGGAATAATGATGCTACTTGGAGGAACAAGAGAAAGTGGTAGGCAAGGAAACCTGTATTTATATTCTATTCTGTTCAGTTTCAAAAATAATTGGCGAATAGAAAGAAAGACAGGCAAGCAATTAAACTTGAAATGTATTCAAATGAGAAAACAAGGGAGAGGAGAATGGAATTTGTGTGTTTTAAATTGCTTATGAAGTTTTAATAAATAATGTGTGCCCCTTGAAAAACAAATGCTAATGAATGAGATCTGGAGAGTGGCTCACTGGAGGCTTGGAGATCAACACATGCAGAACATCAATCCGGAGACTGGATGAGTTAATGGCTCCACATGTGAGAACACGCCTCCCTCCCCAGGACTGCAGCGCACACAGACTTAACCCCTCTTCTCTCTGTAACCTGCTTTCTGAATAAATGTTAACTCTGCAGGAAAAGTGTGATATGATCCTGATCCTTCGGGAGCAGAGTAACGCAAGAGGCAAGATGCAGAACCAGCAATAGCTTGGCAGATGCCAAATCCAGTGACCACTGGAGCAGAGTTGGGTAGCAGATGTTGCGTTACCATAGCAACTGGTGGGCAGCTCCAAATGAAGAAGGGACTCAATTTCCAAGGACTGAGACCTGAGGGAGACTTTGAACTCTGCCTGTCTCTAGAGCTCTCTGGCTTTGGAAATGTTGGGGGCAAAGGAGGAAGTGAGAAGAGACTCTCGCAGGCTTCCCCCGCCCCCCCCCCCCATTGCTACTGTGCTGTAGATAAAGGAGAAAGACATGATTTTCTTTATTTTAATACCAACCTTTGTCAGGAAGCATGCTCCCAGCTGTGAATTAATGAGTTGCCTTGCCTCTGGGAGACTGGGTGATGATCTTCCTCCCAGTCAAACTGATGCCTCCTCCCGCTGCCATTCTCTGCTGTCCTTCACTACCCAGCTTCTGTTGCTGGCAACTGAATAAGCCATATTACAGACTGACTGCTAGTAGCACACAACCTTCCTATTGTCCTCCCTTTCTGCACCAGACTGCCTCATTGTGCTTTGAATTAATTTTTACTAGGAAAGCCCTAATTATCATGTGAACACCACAATTACATTGCATTCCGGTTTTTATGTCAAAAGCCTTGATTTAAAAAAAAATGCAAATAGCTCAAATATTTCTTAATATTCTCACCCCTTCCTGGCATGACTTATTTTTACAAAGGATTCTGAGCACCACAAAGAAGCATCCCACACTGGCCTCCCTTGACCTCTGAAGGGTCCTTGAATCTTCATGGCCACCTGGGAAGAACAAAGGCTCCATGAGAGGGCAGGTTCTGCAGGTTCCCTGAGCCTCAGTTGCATTGCTAAAGCAGGGGTCTCCAAAAAGCAATTCATTAGCGTGCCAGCTGCAAATAGGAAGTCTTCTGGTATTTGTAATCTCATCCTACAAAACCCTATTTTCTCAGTTTGCGCCAGTGTTTATAACATGGGACTGTAGTGGCCTATATGCATGTATATACAATTTTAAGCTTTGTAAATATTTGTAGGAGGTTCCAGCCTATAAGCTTTGTAAAGACAGTTTTAATTCATGTGCCACACAACTCAGTTGTTTAAAACATATAAATCAGGGGTGGGAGACATGGCTCAGTGGTTAAGAGCACCTACTACTCTTTTAGAGAATCTTGGTTCTGTTCCTAGTACCTACATCTCATAAATCACAACTGCCTGTAACTCCAGTTCCATGGGGTTTGACACCCTTTTCTGGCCTTTTATATCTATCCCCTTTCCTTTAACAGTGTTTTCAAGGTATGTCCGTATTGCAGTATGAGTAAGTGTGAAGGCAATACAGATCTCATCTTAGGGTAGGGCCACCATCTTAGACCACCTGCTGTACTCAGTTCCAGGAAGGACCTCAGGAATGTGCCATGACAACTCGAACAGATACAGGGCAGTATGCTCCTGCAGTCATTCTGTCTGCGGTTTATGGCCCTTGAAGCTATCTAGATAATGCTGCTGAGCAGTCCAGATAATCCTGCTAAGCAAGTTGTGGTTCCCCACCAAAAAGTCTAACCCAATGGTTTCAAATGTGGTTTTGCACCCAAAGTCTAGACCAATAGTTTCAAAAAAAATCACCTTGCCCCATATCCCTTCTACCCAATCCCAAGTTGTCAAAGCATGTAATTACTGGCTTGCAGTTTTTCCCTATAAAAACTTTCTACACCTGGGCTCACCTCCACCACTGCCACATTTCCCTCCATCTGCCTGGCGGTGGCCCAGGTTGGACCTGACAATAAAAGGACCCTTATGCACTTGCGTTGGAAATGGGCTCCTTGGTGGTCTCTGGGGGTTTCGTGAAACAGGTATAACATAAGCATTCCATCCCTTTATATGGCTGAATAATATTCTGTTGCACAACCTTCACAATAGCCTCAAGTAATATAAAATACCTTGGGGTAACTCTAACCAAGCAAGTGAAAGACCTGCATGATGAAAACTTCAAGTCTTTGAAGAAAGAAATTGGAGAAGACATCAGAAGATGAAAAGATCTCCCATGCTCACAGATTAGTAGGATTAACATAGTAAAAATGGCCATCTTACCAAAATCAATCTACAGATTCAACACAATCCCCATCAAAATTCCAACACAATTCTTTACAGACCTTGAAGGACTTTATATTCTCAAACAATACTGAACAATAAAAGAACTGCTGGAGATATCACCATCCCTGATTTCAAGTTGTACTTCAGAGCATTAGTAATAAAGGTCACATGATATTGGCATAAAAACAGACACATTGATCAATGGAATCCAACTGAAGACCCAGACATGAATTTACACAGCTATGGACACCTGATTTTTGATAAAGGAACCAGAAATACACACTAGAAAAAACAAAGTGTCTTCAGCAAATGGTGCTGGTCAAACTGGATGGCTGCAAGAAGAAACACGCAAATCAATCCATATTTATCACCCTGCACAAAACTCAAGTCCAAGTGGATCAAAGACCTCAAAATAAGACTAGATATACTAAACTTGATAGAACAGGAAGTGGGGAATAGCCTTGAACACATTGGCACAGAAGACTACTTCATGAACAGAACACCAATAGCACAGGCACTAAGAGCAACAATTAATAGATGGGACCTCATGAAACTGAAAAGCTTCTGTAAGGCAAAGGACACTGTCCATTTGACAAAGAGGCAGCCCATGGAATGGGAAAAGATTTTTGTGAACTCCACATCTGACAGAGGTCTAATATCCAAGATATATCAAGAACTCAAGAAACTAGATATTAAAAGAACAAATAATCAAATTAAAAATGGGGTACAGTTCTAAACAGAGAATTCTCATTAGAGGAATCTCAAATGGCCAAGAAACACCTAAAGAAATGTTCAACATCCTTAGCCATCAGGGAAATGCTACTTTAATATTCCATCTTATACCTGTCAGAATGGCTAAGATTAAAAAACACAAGTGACAGCTCATGCTGGCAAGGATGTGGAGCAAGGGGAACACTCTTCCATTGCTGGTGGGAGTGCAAACTTGTACAGCCACTGTGGAAATCAATATGGTGGTTCCTCAGAAAAATGGGAAATCATCTACCTCAAGAACCAGCTACACCACTCCTAGACATATACCCAAAGGACTCCTCATCTTATCACTTGCTCAGCCATGTTCATTGTGGCTTTATTCATAATAGCCAGAAACTGAAAACAACTTAGATGCCCATCAACTGAAGAATAGATAAAGAAAACATGCTGCATTTACACAATGGAGTATTACTCAGCTGTTAAAATAATGACGTCGTGAAATTTGCAGGCAAGTGGATGGAACTAGAAAAAAAAATCACTCTGAGTGAGGTAACCCAGACTCAGAAAAACAAACATAATATGTATTCACTTAATAGTAAATGATAATGAAGCTATTATACACAGACCCAGAGTGGTTAGGTAAAGAGGAGTTATAGGGGGGAGGCATGGATCTACCTGGGAAGGGGAAATAGAATAGATTTTGTGGGTGGACCGGGAGCAGGATGGATCAGGTGGGAAGGGATGGAAGGAGAGAGTGCAGGGAGAGATGGCTGGAACTGGGAGGCATTTGGGGAGCAGTGGGGAAACATAGTGCAGTAGAAACTTCCTGTAATCTATGAGGATGACCCTACAGAGGACTCCTAGTATGGAGGATACAAAGTCTGAATTGACCGTCTTTTATAGCTAGGCAAGTTTTCCAGTGGTAGAAATGGGTTATGTTCCTTTGAGTTGTTGGCCAAAGGTGTCCAATGAAGATCCCTAACAACCCAGGCTGATGCTAGGACAGAGGGCCATTCTCTGAAAACTGGCAAGAGGGCCCTATTCCTGAGGACAATTTCCACACAACTCATTGGACATAGAGAGGTTGAGCTGGTGTGGGCTTGGAGTCTTCATCCCTACATTCTAGTCTCTTTGGCACGGGAAGCTACTCTTCAGGCAATGGAAAGAGAAACTTGGACACTAACCCAGCCACAAAACCCTCCATCTACACCTGTCCTGTTTTCAAGATGTGCCTGGCAATGGTGATTCAGAACATGTAGAAATGGCCAACCAATTGGTTTAAAATTTGGTTTAACTTGAGGCCCATACTACAAAATGGTGCACATGCCCTATACTGCCTCCATGACCAGGAGCCAGAGACTGGATAGTCAAGAGACCTAGGATAGAACCTACTATGATTCGTCTAAAAAAATCAATGAAATAATTCCTACTGATATTCTTCTATACTCATAGATTGGTGCCTTGTCCAATCATCATCAGAGAGGCTTCCTCTGGAAGCAGATGGGGGCGGGTACAGAGACTCACAACAAGACATTACTTGGAAACAGAGTCTAAATTGGAGGTCTCCATCAGGTCCCTTCCCTTGGAAATTGGGGAACCCCATAGAAGAGGGGAGGAAAGACTGTAGGAGTCAAAAGGGGAATGGAGGACACCAGGAGAACATGTCCCACTGAATCAACTAAGGAGAGCTCACATGAGCTCACAGAGACTGAAACAGCAAGCACAGAGCCCACATGGGTCTGTACTAGGTCCTCTACATAGATGTTAAGCTGTTAGCTTAAAACAGCCACAGTAGGTGTATCTCTGACTCTTTTGCCTGCTCTTGAGACTCTTTTCCTTCTATTGGGTTGTCTTGTCCAGCCTCTATATAAGGGCTTTTGCCTTGTCTCATTGCATCTTGTTTTGTCCTGTTTGGCTGTTGTCTCTTGGAGGCCTGCCTGCTTTTTTCTGAAGAGGAAATGGATCTGGGGGAAACAGGAAGTGGGGGAGGTAGGAAGAGTGGAGGGAGTGGAAACTGTAATTAGGATGTATTGTATGAGAGAATAATCTATTTTTAGTAAAAAGCAATATTCTGTTGTAGATTCCATACCACTATATTTTATTTATTCATCTATTATTAATCTGGAGAAGTAACCAAATTTTATAATACACCCCTTATCTATACAATTATGTAGTGTGTGTGTGTGTGTGTGTGTGTGTGTTTTCACAGATAATATTCAGCCAGGTGTGGTGGCACTCACCTGGCACCCATCCTAGAACTTGAGAGGCCATGGCAAGAGGATCACAAGTTCAAGTCTAGCCTGAGCTAGATAGCAAGTTTCAGGCCAGCATGATTATAAAATGAGAACTTGTCTCAAAAAACAAACAAACAAACAAATGAAACAAAAATAGGCAATATTTGAAGAAGCTTATTTTTATCTTGTTTGTGTATGTTTATGATCCATGTATATGTGCACTGAAAGGACCAAGCAGACGCTATGACAGGCTGCTCAGTCTTCTCTCAGAGATCAGGCCTCAATTTCAGTTTCCTGAGACTTGAGCAAGCAGTTTCTGGGAGGGCCATGAACAAAAGATATAGTCTGTGCAGTAGCTCCCTTTCTGCATGTACTCTGACAGCTCAAGGCTCAGCCAGTTGTTTACTGTCTGGGACCCCTCACCAACTTAGAGCTACGGGCATGGGTCAATGTGAACATGTGAGGCCAGCCAGCCTCCATGGCAGCTCAAGGACAAAACCTAGGACTTGTCCAGGTCTGCCCAAAAATGATAACTGTAACCCCCAAACAGTAAATTCAAAGGTTACATACCTTTACCCAATCATATGATGCCAAGGCTTGTACCACCCTGCTTGTGGTTTTTCCCTTTAAAAACCCCTCACCCTGAGAGCTCAGGGCCGTCCTCCTGTACCTGCTGTGTCGAGTGTTGGACACGGACCAAGCCTGGGCTCGCTTGTTATCAATAAAGCCCTGTGTGTTTCACATCGGATATTGGCTCTGTGGTGGTCTTGCTAGGGAGGTCTCGAGACACGGCCACAACATGCACCCTTTCATGTATGTGAGTGCCTACACATGAGTGTTACCATGTGTGGAGATCAGAGGACAACCTCCATGCTGGTCATTGCCTTCTGCCTTGTTTGACACAGGGTCTCTTATTGTTTGCAGCTGTGTAAGACAAATTGGCTGGCCCCAAACTTCAGTGTGTTCTCCTGTCTCCACTTCCCACCTCAGCATAGGAGTGCTGGGATTCTAGGTGCACACCACTGCCTCTGGATTCAGATGGATTATTGGGATCTGAACTCAGGTCCTCATAGTTACGAAGGAAGTGCTTTACCCAGTGATCCATCTCCCCTGCCCGCAGAACATTTTATAGCACATGAGTGCTGGAAGCTCCACAGAATGACCCTTTATTTGCTGGGGTCAAGGGACTGAGGGCCAGGGCACTTAAGGCAAAAGCTATCCACCAGCTGTCATGGAAATATTTTAGTATCTTAGCAACTGGTACAGTCACATATATATGTGTGCACAAGCTGAATGCTCTGTTTGTAGCATGTTCTGGTAGATTCTCTGTGAGGGTGAAATGAAGCCAGAAACCCAGAAGGATCTGGGGTTCCTGTTCAGAAACATGTGGTACCTTGCCATGGAGAGCAAATGCAAGTGTGGAAGTCGCACTTCTCATTCCTTCTATCTAGGACTGCTCCCGCAGCTGGGAGAGTCTCTTCCCTAGCAGCTAGTCTGATTATGCATCTAAAGAGAGCTCTTAGGTCTATGGCAGCTGCAGGCACACTACTGAGACACCAGAAGGAAAAATCGCTTGTATGGGCCCCATGGCACCTTCTCCAGAAAAAGAGTAGGAGGAACCTGGCTAGAATTTGATGGAGCAGCCTGGCTATGTGGCTGCCAGGAGACAGGAAGCAGAAGTATCTGAACAAACCCTCTCCTTTCTATTTTCTTTCTTGGCTGATGTGTCCAAACTATCCTTTGAGTCAATTGCTGGTCACTTTTCATCTTTGCCATCACATCTCAGAATTAGTAGGCCACAGGTCCAGACAGAAAGCTACTTGCACAATATCGAATCCAGGTAGACAGTGAATGGGCAACCTGAGTTGAAGGCAGAGGTCTCTCAGTTGCTAGCTGGGGCTTCTTCCCAGAGACACTTCTCCTGTACAAAGAGCAACAAAAGCACCTGGAATGACTGTTCTGTTCAATAAAATGAATAAAGTATTGAACTCCTCCAAGCCATAATGGTGCCCTGTACCTACGTTTCACCCAGCTTGCCTTAAGTGTGGTTTCGCATACCCTGTCTCCCTCTAGCCTTACTGCAACCATGTGGAATAAAGTTTTAATGACAGAAGGTCTGGCCCACTGCATGATCTGGACTGCAGCTAAGTTAGAATCAGTTGTATTTAAGGGTATGCATTCTCAGTCTACTAGGAGCCACTATTGGATAGCCACACATTCTAGTTTATATGGGCAGCACAAATTAGACTTGGTGAGTTAAGAAAAAAAAAACAAACACACAAAGTTCTGCAGGTAGGGAAGTGGTTTAGATCTGGGAGGTATTGGGGTAGATGTTAAACATGCTCAAAATACATTGAATGAAATTCTTAGAGAACTACAACAACAAGAATAAAGACAGTAAAGTAGTTAGAAACCGGACTAATGGGAATGGAAGAAAGGATTTATTATAGAAAAAGATGATGGGGTCGTATGGGGTGGTATTTTGTATAGAAAAGATTCACTACAAAGGGAAGAGAAGGCAGCTACTCATCTTAAGATGGTGGATTTGGAACTCGACAGGGCTCAGGTGAGATGGAGGTCAGAGTGTAAGCCTTGCAGATGGTGGTTCATGAGGCTTCCGCATGGTGCTGGCAGGTGAGGACCAATCTTCCCAGGAAGTTCAAGCCATCATCCCTTCCATTATGTGCATGCATCAACCTGCTTGGCAGGGTAATGCTTGAAGCCCAACACAGAAACCCTGGCAGAGGGTGTGGGGAAGCCCGAGATGACTGGTCCAAGGCCACAGAGTCACCAATGCTGCTTCTTCTACCTCCACATCACTAACTGGAGTCCAGACAATATCCAGAGCCTCAGCATTCTTCCAAAATAGGATCAGTGGAGACACTGAGCAGAGGATATTCTGAGATGTTCAGAGATGAGGAATTTATTTCTCAGAGCTTTTGAAAGCTGAGGAGTCCAAGATGATGGAGCAGGCTGAGTGCCTGGTGGGGGACACTTCCTAGTTCACAGATGGCTCTTCTTACTTCTCATGTGGTAAAGCCCCTGTCACAAGGGCGCTGTTCCCATCCATAAAGGCTCTACTCTCCTGATCTCATCACCTCCCAAAGGCTCCACTCCTGATGACATCGATGACAAAGGTTAGACATTGGATTTGGAAAGGACATAGCGCATCTAGGCTCAATTCAGGCTGGCATAAATAGCAACAAAAGCTTCTCGCCTACCTAGAGGTGGACAACAGGCCAGGACCTAAGCACACAAGGCTAAGCTGCTCATCCCGATCAACAAAGCCCTGGCTCTTCATCTTGCCTCACTGATGAGCTCCTTGCCTTCATTCAAACTCCCTTTCCTGGATGGCTGTAAGGTGATGTCGGGGAGAGACTTGGGTGATGTACTTTTGTATTCGTAGGAGAAAAACCCTACATTCTTATTATAGCATGGAGCCCTTTCTTTCTCCCAGTTAGGCTCCATCATCTCATATGTGTGCTCTGAGGCAGAGGCAATCGCCAGGGAAATGTCATGAGTCAGCTGACTCTTTGCTCTTAGGATAAAACTATAAGGTGGAAGTTTGGGGGTTGGGTGTGGGTGGTGGTGCTTCCCCAGCTGGTCATCAGAACAAGCCTGATGCACTTGGGCTCCTGTATCTAGAATGAAGCTGAGCTGCAGCTTTCATGGTGTCAGTCTGATGATGTGGGTGTTTCTAATCCAGTTTCTGTCCCTTTTCTTTTGTCATTTGTGTCATCCTGTCCAACCTTTGCCTCCTCAGCAACACCTCCACAGTCTTTCCTGCAACATCAGCACTCCGTCAGTGTTCTTTTTCTCTTTTTTTCCCCTTTAATAAGCTCTCTTGAATGTGTTTAGAAATGGAACCTTTCAACACTGGAAATAAAAACAGTCTGTGTATCATGCTAAAATTATAAGGCTGGCATCAAACTAAATAAGATAAACAGTGTTCATTAATCTTACCTAGATCTTCTTGCCTACAAAGGTACTTGTTCTGAGGGAGCTTCTTATTTTTTGAATGTGTGAGAGAGAGAGTGTGGATGATGATGATGATGATGATGATGATGATGATGATGATGTATGTGTGTGTGTACATGCAGGTACACGTGTCCATGTTTACACATAACCAAGAGGAGGACATCAGGTGTCCACGTGGTCCTTCTCTCTCCCTCTACCCCCTGCTTCATTTATTTGAGATGGGGTTTCTCATTGAACTTGGAGCTAGGCTGGTGGCTAGTAAACACCACAGACCCTCCTGTTTCCTCCTCCCAGAAGCATTTTTGTGGGGCTGTGCTTGACTTAACTTTTTTTTTATGTGGGCACTAGGGATTGAACCCTGGTCCTAGTGCTTGCAATAACAAGGGCTCTTATCTACTGAGCCACCTCCCTAGTCCCAACTTCTTAATTTCAAAGGAACAGTTATCAAGTGTTTTGAAGTGTTGAAGACTATCAAGTGTTTCCAAGTATTGAAGACATGCTAGTCCCAGACACAAGCTTTCTCTTTAAGTAGGCGAATGGGAAGATATTTGAAAGCAGGATAGCTTCCTCATTGGGTGATACAATGTATTTTCATGACATGTTTATGTGCCAGGTGTTCAGCACCCAGAGGTATTCACAAATATGTAAATTAAATAACTGCCCTTATTTCCTCTCTCTGTCTGGCAGTGCTAGACCTAACATCTTGTGCACCATTTGTGGTCTGTGCTCTGCTTTTTGTGGAACTGCCCGCTGTAATGTCCTGCCTGCCTCCTGTTTCCTTCTGGGCCTTCTGTGAAGTGTGTCAAGGCCGGTGAGGGAGGCTGTTAAGGATGCTGACTATGAGCGATGGCCCATTGATCAGAGATCAAACTGCATTTGTGCTTATTGAGCCTTCCTGTGAGACCAGAGTGTGGAGTGAGGGACTTTACCTCAAGCTCGGGAAAGAGGGAAGACATATATAGGAAGGGTACATGGCAGAATAAGATCCAGTAAGCTCCAAAGCCAGGTAAGAATGAGCTGGGTGCATAGACAGGTAATGAGTCTGAGAAAACCCACCGGATTATCTACTTCTGATATGCATTCTTCTCTGTAAGAATGCTGTTCTTTTGTGTGGTTTAGTGGGATTTTTTGTTTACTGTGAGAAAACCAGAGGAGTGATAGGCTACTACAGAAGGGTAGATGAGAACAAAAAGCTTTGTGGGTTTATAAAACCTGGTTGGGTGGGGCAGCGGAGAGGAGAATAAGGAACAACCCCAGTGCTGCTGAAGTAGCAAGGGAGGACAAGGTGGCAGGGAGGGCACAGGTCAGCTAGGGGGAGGGTGGGCCCTGATTGTTGGCTAAGGACCTGGGATCAGAAATTCTCACACCCACTCTCTTAGCGGTTTTATTTATTTCCGCACTTATTTATTTTAAATTAGAAGCACCAGGAGCCAGTAAAACTTGAGAAAGTCCATGAAGCATAGACAAAGGGAAATGACAAAGGATGTGAGACTCTGAGTGGGGGAGTCAAGTCTTTGCTTCTTTATCTTCCATTTTGTTCTCTCTCAAAGGCTGTGTGGCTAGTGTAGCTGCAGCCTGTGGGAAATAGTCACACAGAGTCAGTGTTCTGGGAAGGGTTGTCCTCACTCAGAATCTTTTCCCCCTGTATTTAGAGGTATAGCTATGTGTCTCCAGGAAATATCATGGAAAGTATGACAAGAGGATAGTATATTAGCTACTTTTCTGTTGCTGTGATAAAACTCCATGACCAAAAGCAACTTACGCAACAGTTTATTTAGCTTTCAGTTCTGGGAGAGTCTGTAAGAGCAGGGGAGACATGGCAGCAGGTACTGGGCTTGGTAGCCAGAGCAGGAAGCTGAGAAACCACATCTTTAACAGCAAATACAAAGCAGAGAATGAACTGGAAGTGAGGTGAAGCTTAAAACCCCAAAGCTGGCCTCCAGTGATGTAGTTTCTTCATATGGTTTCACCTCTCATATCCCCACCCCACAACAATCTCACCAACAGTGTTAAAATGCCTGAGCCTGTAAAAGTAATTTCTTATTAAAACCACCTCAGATAGGGTTCAAGTTTACTTTCCATCACTGTGATAATGACCAAGACCCAAAGCTACTTAGAGAGGGAAGGGTTTATTTGGCTTACACTTCTACATTATAGTCCATTACTGAAGGAGTTCAGGACAGGAACTCAAACAGGGCAGAAACCTGGAGGCAGGAGCTGATGCAGAGGCTATGGAGGGGTGTTGCTTACTGGCTTGCTCTCCATGGCTTGCTTAGCCTGCTTTCTTATAGAACCCAGGACCACCAGACCAGGGATAGTACCACCCACAATGAACTGGGTCCACCCCGTCAATCATTAATTAAGAAAATGCTTTACAGCCAGATCTTGTGGAGGAGTTTTCTCAATTGAGGTTCCTTCTTGTCAGCTAACTCTAGCTTGTGTCATATTGACATAAAAGTAGCCAGCACAGCTGGGGATGTCACTCAGTAACAGAGCACTTGTCTAGCCCAAGATTCAGCCCCTTTCCCCAGTACTACCTATACACAAAGAGTAACTAAGACATTTGGACAGTTGCATTGTATGATGTTATTATCAAGTGCTTACAGTACCAGATACCATACTCTATACAAAAGCACATTCTTAAAGCAGCAACGGTTACAGTGAAAAATTCCAAAGCTCAGAGTGTGGGTGACTTGCCCTAGGCATTGTAGCAGATGAATTCCTAATGGCCAGAATGTATGCCGAGGTCAATAGTGAATTCAAGGAAATTTATAATATCTTAGTCACATCCACAGGCAGTTAGGGAGTAAGTAAGTGCATGGGCTGAGGGCATGCATTCCTCTTTGTAGAAAGTATTTGGTGGGGCTGTGACTCCCCTTTTCCTTGTCTTAGTTCTCTGCTTCTCCAGGGAGCAAATGCCCCAGGCTGGGACTGACCAGTGCATCACTTACCTTGCTTATTGCCGTGGGAAACACCTGACAGCACAACTTAAGAAGGGTTGGAGGGAATACAGTTCACATGTCAGGGAAGGCATGCTGCCAGGAGTGTGAGGTGGCTGGTTTCATTGTGTCCACAGTCAAGTAGCAGAGAGAAAGAAAGGAGTTCTGGTCTCAGCTTTTCTCCCCTTTCCTTTTTATTAAGTCTAGAATGTCAGTCTAGAGGATGGTGTTGCCCACATTTAGGGAGGGCCTTCTTGCCTCAGTTAAGCCTTTCTGGAAACTCCCTCATTAGGTGTGCCAGAGGTGTGTCTCCTAGGTGATTCCAAATCCAGCCAAGCTGATGGTGATGATAAACTTTTCCCAGGAATTTGAGAAGGTGCATTTCAATCATGTTCATCTGCACAATGCCTGGAGGTTGGAGTGGTTGCCTGGCCTGCCTGTGGTGGGAGAGAGAATGGGAACTCTGTGTGGGTATCTGAGTGACCTCATTTTACTTTGGTCCACACAGCATTCCAACAACTGAAGGCAGCCTCTATCTTCTGTATTTGAAGTGATAATAGTCACTTTAACCTGCAAAGCTATTCAGACATTATAAAAAACCTTCCCTGTGTGAATGGAGGATAGACTATTAACTTCTTTTAGGCATTTATTGTAGATGAATTTCTAAACAGTCTTATTAAATAAGAAACACAGGGCCAAATACAGGGGCGAAAGCTGTAGAGATCAGAATGATAGTGATAGCCACCAAACTAACCTTAGCTCACCACACTACTGCTGTAGCTTCCCAAGAGAGCCTCTTCCTGTCTAACCTGCGCCTTTATTGCCTTGCTGTTCTGCCTTCTCATTGACTCTTAACCCAGCCACCCCACTTCCGCATCACTGCCTGTCTATACAGACCTCCAGGTCTCTATGGTTGGTACTGGGATTAAAGGCGTGTGTCACCACGCTTGGCTGTGTCCTTGAACACACAGAGACTCTGCCTGCCATGTGATCGGGATTAAGGGTGTGTGCTATCAACCACGTGACTTCTGTTTATGCCTGGCTATGTCCTCTGATCTCTAGGCAAACTTTATTTATTAACATACAAATAAAATATTACATTTCAGCACAAATAAAATATCACCACAATTTATTATGGGCCAGCCTCTAAGCCAAGTAGTGACAATGTAATAACTTATTTTAATCCCACAAGCACTGCTTCCTACCTTACTACCAAATAGAGTTAGGCTTTGTAGTCTTATCTGAGACCAAGTCCCAGCCCCATCAATTGTTTCCTGTGTGAATTTGGACTAGTTGGTTAACCTAGATTCTTGGTGTGTCTGATAGCTACTTGATCAGTTTTCTATGGCCAATAACATAATACCACAATAGATGATAAAATGATAAAAGAGGTTTGATTTGGTTCATTGTTCTGGTCCAACTAGGGACTGAATTCGTTGAGGGCCTGACTACCAGTAGAGTCCCAAAGTGACACAGGGCATCAAGTTCTGAGAGACAAGGAGTGTATGAGGCATAACCAGAGCCACTCTGGAGATGATCCCTCACTGTTGTAAATGGACTAATTCATCTAAGAGGACCTGGTTCAATAATCCCCTCATATAGGTCCTACCTGAGAGAGCATCATAGGGACTTGGGGCAGGCACATAGCACACCTCTCCTTAACACTCTCCTTGGTATTTGTAGAGTTCCCTGTTTCCTTCCTGTGTGGTGATCTGATGATCAGAAATCCACCATGTCTAGTGTCAAGATCCATGGCAGAGAGATCTTTGAATCTTGTGGGAATCCCTCTATTGAGGTTGATCTCTGCACCTCAAAAGATCTGTTTCAAGCCGCTATACCCACAAGTGCCTCCACTGGCATCTATGAGGCCCTGGACCTCCAGGAAATGATAAGATGCACTACATGGGGAAGGGTGTCTCAAAGGCTGTTGAACACATCAGTTGCACTTACTCTGGTTAGCAAGAAAATGAAGGCTGTGTGATGGGGAAGATCAGTAAACTGATGACTGAGATGGATGGGACTGAAAAGAAATCTAAATTTAGTGCAAATGCCATCCTGAGCAGTGGTGGTGGGGTCCCTGGCTGTCTGCAAAGCTGGTGCTGTGGAAAAAGGAGTGTCTCTGTACTGTCACAACATCGTCTTAGCTGGAAACCCTAAAGTTGTCCTGCCAGCCTTGACTTTCAGCATTGGTGGTTCTCATGCTGGCAACAAACTGGCCATGCAAGGTTTTGTGATCCTCCCCATGGGTGTGTCCAGTTTCCAGGAAGCCATACACATTGGAGCAGACATTTACCACAACCTGAAGAACATCATCAAGGAGAAATATGGGAACGATGCCACCAATGTAGGTGATAAAGGTAGTTTTGCACCTGACATCCTGAAGTGCTGGAGATGCTGAAGAATGCAGCTGGGAAGGCTAGCAACACTAAGTAGGTTGTCATTGACATGGATGTGGCTGCCTCTGACTTCTTCAGGACTTCAAGTCTCCTGATGACACCAGCAAGTACATCACACCTGACCAGCTGGCTGAACTGCAGAAGCCTTTCATTTGGAATTATTCATTGCTGGTCTATCAAGGACCCATTTGACAGGCATGCCTGGTAAGTTTGTTAGAAGTTTACAGCTAATGCAGGTATTAGATTGGCTCTGTTATTGAGTCTCTGTGGCCATGTGAGCTGGCCTAGTACAACAGTTGGGTATCATGGTGTCCCATTGCTTTGGGGAGACTGAGGATATCTTCATAGCTGACAGAGTGGTTGGGCTCTGTGCTAGACAGATCAAGACTGGTGCACCTTGCTGATCTGAGTGCCTGGACAAACACAATCAGATCCTTGGAACTGAGGAGCTAGGCAGTGAGGCCAAGTTTGTCAGCAGATTCTTCAGCCCCAACTCCCCCACCAAAACAAACAAATCATGAGCTGGCAATACCTGGAGCCCTCAGTCGACACCAGCTGCTTAGAATCTATCCCTGATGTCAATGAGGGGGCTAGAGGCTGGCCCAGTGCTTGCCTAGCCTCTATAATCCCGTGAGCTCCCTCCTCCCCTGTGCCATTGCTTCCTTAGAAGTTCGAAGCCATGCTTGACTACCTGGAGTACTGTTGCAAACTCCAGCTCTGGAATCAGGTGATTGGTTCAAATCATTATTTCTGTCACCTCACTTCCCAGCTAGAGTCTGGAGCCCTCATAACCTCCAGTGTAATCTACATGATGGCCACAGGCAAGACCCCCAATAGTTCTACATGCAAAATAAAACCCTCCTATTGGTGAAATTATTATTATTATTATTATTATTATTATTATTATTATTATTATTATTGGTTTTTCAAGACAGGGTTTCTCTGTGTAGCTTTGCACCTTTCCTTTAACTCACTTCATAGCCCAGTCTGGCCTCGAATTCACAGAGATCCTCCTGGCTCTGCCTCCCGCGTGCTGGGATTAAAGGCGTGCACCACCACCGCCCGGCAATGAGGTGGCCGAGTGGTTAAGGCGATGGACTGCTATTGGTGAAATTATTAAGGCCACTCCACATAGTTAAAAGGAGATTTATTTAATGGCATAACTTACAAATGAAGGGATAGGTAGGTTGAGGGTTCTGGCAAGGACACAGCATAGTCCCGCTGTGTTCTCTGGAGAGCTCTGTCGGTCCACCTCTAGCATCCAGGTTCCCAGCAGCAAGAGAGCGCAGCACATCCAATCTCCGGTCTTCAGGCCCTCACTTGGCCCCACCTTGTAGGCGTGACAGTTACCAAAGCCTCAGTGGGGGTTGGAACTTCCAGACCAAAGCAGGAATGGCTACCCACTACACCCTCCTTCCTGGTATCATATCCTAGTATCACATAATAGGAATTAAATTCCAAGATCAGTTGGAAAAGAACTTTATATCCTCAGCAATCCCTCCCAAGTAATTTTCATGACTAGTATAACATGACCAAAGGACTCATTCCAGTTTCTTTAGAACAACAGGCTGAGGTCTGCCTTCAAAATTCAGGAGAGCTGTGCTTCAGGGGTCCCTAGTCAGGCCTGAGAAGCTTAAGGAAGGATATGGTTGCCACATGGGGAACATAGCATCCTGCTGAGCCTGGGCTACCCTCCTTGTGCGGTGGAAGGATGCAGTTAAGAAGAGTTGCTTTCTTCTAGAAATTTCTATGATGGGTCCCTGAGCTCTGTTTCCCTTGCTTGTCTGGCACCAGGTAGAACACTGTTCTTTTTGCAGTTGAAAGAATGCCATTGAGGGCAATCATGGTGGGATGGGACAGTCAATGAGTGTCTTGCTTGAAATGACTGACATACTGGTTTAGCTCTACCAGCAATCTCCCTCTAGGACATTGTGGCCTTTTACCCTAATGTAGTGATGTTTCTGTGATGTTCCAGTGCTTACTGAACACTGACCCCAGCCCACTGAGACCCCATAGAGGTCACCCTGATGTCCTCTGCTTAGAACCCAGAATATGCCCTTCTCACACCAGTCATCAAGGGCATTAACATCTCCCTCCTCCTCACTCCTGTCTAAGTCAGCTCTTAAATTATTTAGCAAAAGCTGACTTACTCAAGGAAGCTTTTTATCCCTTTCTTTGAATATTTTTTGTTCTGCTCCATGAGGAGCATGAGAGCTGCCTAGATTGGGGCCAGGGCTCAGGATGATTTTTTACTTCATCATGGCTACACTTGATGTGGCCCCAATGCCTTTGGCTCCAGTGTGTGCTGCCCATCCCTGGTCCTGCTATGCAGCCTTTGGTCTCATTAGATGAAAATCTCACATCAGGCAGCTGCGTGGATACTGAGAGTTAAGACTGGGGCAAGCCCTCCACCTCTCATCTGTCAAATAGATGTAGTCGATACAGATTTTACTTCACCAGCTTAGGAGTGGTTTCCTATGAGTTTAATTTGTACCTGTTTTTCACAGTGGCAAGAATGCAATCCCAAATAACTGGGGATTTCTCATTCTTTCCCCGAGTTTATGTTTATACTCTGATTGAGTTGTCCAAAACCATTATTCTCAGAGCCCAGTTGGTCTTCAGCATCACATGAGCATGTTTGATGCTGTCCTCATCTGTGGTCTGTGTTGTCTAATCATGTACTTGCCAGACAGTCTACTTGGGGAAGACTTTCTCTATCTGGAACTCCCTCTCTCCTAGCTTTGTCATATTTTCTGGGCATAGATGTACTCTTCTGATACCATCTAAGATTTTTCACCTCCTATGGTGCAATGGTAACCATTTAACCACAAGTACTGGGGTCGGTGGATGGGGGTGCGTGGGAGGTGGGTGGGTGTTGAAGTCAAAGGCTTGCGGGGAGGAAGTCCTGAACTACAGTGTTTACCATCTTCAGGGCATATGTGCTCTCCCCATGGCTAGTTTCAAGCTAGAAATGATATACAACCAACTCAGGACCTTCTGGAAAGTTCCTGATTACACTGGCTATCTGCTTCCAGCACGCCACTATATATTTGTGATTAGTAAATCTTGTAACCGGTTCTTTGGAAGTGAGTAGACTTCTGCCACCCTACCCAGCAAATACGATGAAGATCATGGAGCTCATACCTCCTAGAAATGAATCTGATTTTTCCTGCCTGTTCGGGCTCAGCTCTAAGATCAGGGCATACTGTCGCTTTTATAGGGCTCTGTATAAGTTACTTCTCTCAACTGCTGTGACCAATTGCCTAACAAATCTAAGTAAGGAAGGGAGGGTCTACTTTGGCTTGAACTTTGACCGTCTAGTCCGTCATGGTAGGAAGGCATGAAGGTAAGAGCATGAGGCAGCTGGTCACATTGCAGCTGCCGTCAGTGGGGAGATGGATGCTGGTGCTCAGCTCACTTTCTCCTCCTCTTCCCCCTCCTCCTCCTTTTTTAATATTCTCTATGGGACAGTAGCCCATGGAATGGTGCCTCCCACAGTCAGGGTGTTTTCCCTCCTCAATTAACCCAGTCTAGAAACTCCATCACAGCCATGCTCAGAGGTTAGTCCCCTGGGTGATTCTGGATCCTGTCCAGTTGACAGTATTATCGGTCACGAGATCCTCTGCACTTCCCACAAGCCTACTGTGGCTGTGCTGTCTCTTACTGCTGTTTTTTTTTAATAGCTGCTTCTTGAAGCCCGGGGAACACTCTTCTCATTGGTGGATGCATTAAAGGCCATAACTTCTGTTTCTCAGTCTGGCTCTCCATCTTGAATGAGTCTGTTGCCAAAGGCCTTGCTTTTTACAATGGCTAATTCCTCTGCTCCTTTATCACATCACTCCCCTAAAGCAGTGAACACAGAATGGACTGTTTGACTGAAGGGAAGAAAAGGCCAAGAGAGAAAAGTAAGTTCAAAAGGAAAGACTCATTAATTTTTTTTTTGAAGCACCGTTCCATCATAGATAGAGTAATGTATCACGGGTTGATAGAAAAGATAAAAGATGGAAAAAAAATGGGAAGAGCTTGAGGTAGAACGTGATACAGAGACAGTATTATATCGTGTGGGAGGGATCTTTCTTTTTCCTCTACAAGTGAGCTCACCACAAGTTCCCACTGCAGTGGGTCAAGCATAGCTCCTAGAAGTACTGATTATCCTTTCTCCATTCCCTCCCCACACTGGGATGCTGTTGATGTAGGCTTTTCCATCCAGCTCTAAAGAGTTTCCAGATCTTGTACATAGCAAATTTTAGCTAGAGAAGTAGCTAAAGAAGAAGCAAAGAGCAGTTCCACAAAGGTATCAAACCTGGTTAGATCGCTTGGGACTCTACTGGATTATTTAGTGAGTCCTCAGGGGTATGTATTCATTCCCTTTGTGCTGCTGTGATGAAACGCTTGGGCAACACACGTAAAAAGGAGAAACGATTTTCTTTGGTTCATGCTTTAAAGGTCGCATCTGGGATAACTTGGCTCCATGCTCTTTGACAGGCATCATGGTGGCAAGAGCACACTGCACAGAGAAGCTTCATTCTAGGATGGACAGGAAGAAGACCAGAGCGAGGGACTGGGTGTCAGGTAGAATCTTCAAAGGCACACCCCCAGTGACCTACTTCCTCCAGTCAGGTCCTACCTCCTGAAGTTTCTACAACCTCCCATAGTGATGCCAGCCGCTGTGGAACAAGTATTCCACACATGAGTCTATGAGAGTCATCCTATATTCAAACCATTACAGGGTATACGGTGTATTGATAGCTGCCTCCTAACTGCCCATTTTAAAGGTCTGGCTTAGCCTTCGTGTCCTACTAAACTGTTCTGAACCCTTTGCTGCCATGTGTGGTCAGAAAATAGTTGTTGAATTTTGTTATTGCTTTTCTGACTTCACTATGGATTTTCTCTATTAGGAGCTACCTCCATTCAAGAAGGCATGGAAAATGTACATTTTTCAGGGTCATACTGCTTGACTTTAGTCTTCCAGGCCTATCTAATCTATTGTTTTCACTGATTTGAGTTGTTACCTCCTCCTATATAAGGGATAGTGATTCTTTCTTCTCTGGGAGAGGTTTAGAATGGCCACGACAGGTTCATCCAGTCTCTAGCTATGGCCATGTCTTAACATTGAAAAGGTATGGCTGTGTTTTGAAATAGAATACCTGTTAGAAGCCAGAGAAGACTGATTTTCCCTGGCATGGGAAAAGAGGCTGGTATACTGTTGATTTAATCCCCTGAGGCCTCCACTCAACATGGCTTTGATCTTGAGGAGATGGAAGATCTTGGAGAGAATGGAGCAAACAGAATTTAGAGATCAGCAGTTGGTAACAAACTCCACTACACTGGCATTGGCTTGGATTACTGTGAGCACCAGCTGCCTGCAACCTTGGGTGGGTCCTTGAAGAAAATAATGTGGCCAAGCTCCAGCCAGAAAATCAGATCAAATGCAAGGCCAGGCTTTTGGCAGGGAGAAATAATGAAAAGGACTCTCATTATTTTTTTCTCTCTCCCAAGAAAAGTTGATGTTGTATCTGATATTGCAACTGGGAGAAAGCTTTCTAAATCTTGCTATAGATTTCTTCTGAATTTGAGGGCCTAAGTTTTAAAAATTCAACATTATTAATTTTTATTATCTTCATTTTTAATTCTTTAAGAACTTAATGTAATGTGTTTTGATCATGTTCTCTCCTCCCGCACTCTCCTCCCAGATCTACCCACCCTTTCCTACCTACCCTATATCTTGTCTTCTTTCTTTTTTGACCCATCAAGTACAGTTTATGTTGCCCATATACTCTTGATATGTGGCTTTCACTGAAAGGTGGTCAACCCACCAGGGGCCGTACTGTCAAAGAAAATGGTCCCTCCCTCCCTGCAGCTGTCAACTGCCAATAACTCCTTAGCTAGGGGTTGGAATTCATGCCTACCTCCCCTGTGCATGCTGGATTTTGTCTGTCCTGAGCCTCCACCGATCTTGTGCATGGGATTTCATCTTCTGTGAATTAATATGTGCAGTGTCCCTGCTGTGTCCAGAAAACCCTGTTTCCTTGTCGTCGCTCACTGCTTACGGCTCTTACGGTCTTTCCACTCTTTCCCCATGTGATCCCTGAACCTTGGGAGGAGACTGTGCGATACAGATGTCCCGTTTAGAGCTGAACAGCCCACAGTCTCTTTTTCTCTGCATCTTGACCCAATGCCGGTCTCTATGTGACTTGCCATCTACTGAAACAAAAAAAAAAAAAAAAGAAAAGAAAAAGAAAAAAAAAAGAAGCTTCTCTGATCAGGGTTGACTGATACAGTAAGCTATGAACATAGGAATGTGTCAGTAGGAGTCACTTTAATACTGTGTTCATTTAGTAGAGTAATAGTAGTATGTTCTGCCCTATGGCCTGTGACCTGTTTAGCCTCAGGTTCTTGGCCCCAGAAAAGGTGCCGGGTAATTGTGGAGTGGCTCTTAAATGGAATCAGGAAATGATAGCTTATTCCCTTGATATTCATGCCACGACTGCGTCAGTGGGCACACCTTGCCAGGCCGGTCATTGATATAGCTCTAGGGTTCACAGTTGGGGAAGAGTAGGGATTCTTTTCTCCTCTGGCAGCTTACACAGCACTGTCCATCACTATGAAAGCTATCAAGTAGGGATGGAGCTTCCAGGTGAGAAGCAGCTTGATTTCCTCATACTCCATGTGTGTGTAGTTCCCAACAACACGGTCTTATGATCAAGTTCCGGAGGATAGCCAAGAGCAGTGGCAATCGTCTGTAATTTGGGGGTTCTATGGGACCTTCTAACAATTCATGCTACAAATGGATCCCCTGGGTGGGTCAGGAAATTCTCCAAGAGACTGCTATCGGTATCACCACTACTTTTGAACTTGAGGAATTCGGAAACTCAGCAGACTCCACCTAGTGTAGGAAAAACAGGTTAGAAAAGGCTGCTTGGAATTTCTTTATGCAGAAAGATCCTAAAGCAGTTTGGTAATTTTTCTAGAGTCCCTGGCAATAGTAGACAGCATACAGATTGCTTCTGAGCCAAAGACTACAGCTTGGAAGTTGGCTTAGACAGAGCTAGCTCTTGATCCTCTGGTAGGGATACAGGACATGTAACAATGATGTGTTCTCCTCTCTAAATCCTACAGCAGAATCTTTCCCATGAGAGGAAAAGGGGAAACATGGTTTCAGTTTCCTAGGAAATCAAGGCTAAGATGGTTACTTACTTTGATTTGGAAACTATAGGAGAAGACTGTCACACCAACCAACCCTCTTCCAGCTGGGTTCAGGGGGAAGCTATCTTGCTAGATGCAAATGAACATCCAACTTTAAAAAACAAAACAAACAAACAAACAAACAAAACCCACAAAATGTAAGCCTGGTTTAAAATTCCTGCCCTTGGTCACACTAGCTGTATTTGAGTGTTCAGAAGGCCTGTGTGGCCAGCAGGCTACCTACTGAGCAGAGCACCACACAGAGTCCTCTTAGCATCACCCAAGGTCCTTCTGGCCAGTGCTATGAGACTTTTCCCACTACTTCTGCTGAGACAATGATCACTGACTACTTTCCCTTCCCTGGACACACACACATCTACCTGAACCGGCGGAGTCTAGAGAATTCTGTCTCTAGTGTGTCACTGTGGGGGTGGGCTTTGTGGTCTCCTATGCTCAAGCTTTGCTCAGTGTGACACTCAACCATATTTCCCATTGCCTGCACCAGATGTAGCACTCTCAGCTACCCCTCCAGCACCATGTCTGCCTGCATGCTGCCATGTCCCACAGTGATGATAATGGGCTGAACCTCTCAACTGTAAGCCACCCAGTTAGGTGTTTTCCTTTATAGGAGTTGCTGTAGTCACGGCATCTCTTTAAAGCAATAGAAACCCTAACTAAGACAGGGGACAAGTCACAGTTGTCTTCTAGAAGGATGGGCTGAGACATGACATAATATCCCTGTGTTCTCAGGCACTGTGAGTCTTATCGTGACTCCCTTAGTCCCACGCAGTCCCTGCCTGAGAATGAAATCTTGCTCACATGAGGAATGGACTTCTGATTATATTTCAACACAAAAGTCGTGTGGCAGAGGGAAAATATTCAGTCTCAAAGGAAAGCGTGCCAAGCTTCAGATTCCAGCTCTGCTACCCACTAGTCAGGTAGCCCTCCATTAACCACTAAACCCCTGGAGCTCCAGCTGTTTTGTGAATTGTTGAAGAATCAAGAAAGATCATAATATTAATCAAAAAATCTAAAGTCTTGTCTAGACACAGCAGGTTGTCAGCCCAGAGTAGCAGACCTGAATTGGGCTGAGGAGATGAACCATAAGATATGGTCATCAAAATATATTGTGTGAAAAAATTAATTAAAAAATGAAACAAAAAAAAACCCATGGTCAATTCTCTCTGTCTTCTGATCTTAGCAAAAATCTCGTCAGTCCTGAAAAATGTGTGCAGCTGGAGTGCTGTGGGTGTCAGGAGCTCCCACTGGCCATGTGATTTGCCTTTTTATGTGACAGGACAGAAATCTACTTAATGTGATTTAAGATATTCTCTGAAATAATCATGGCTACAGAATACAGCAAGACACAAAGAAACATCCCTAAAGATATCCCTATGGGTCTCAGCATGAGTAATAGAGAGTATAGGTGCTATAGCAGCAAAGGATTGGGGAAGCCGGCAGCAAATTCTTATCTCTGGTAACTGAGCAGTACGAGTTGAGGGAGAAAGCAGAGCCAGGGGAGTCTCCATGCATCACTCCTGGGTTTCCTGGTTTGTTTGTTTTTAAAGACTTTTTCATCCCAACTTCTGCCTGTGGAGACCAGAAGCATCTGAAAGTGTATTCCTTCCAGGGATAATCGGAGAGTGTAAGATGCTACATGGAAACTATTACATGAACAAAGAATTGAACCACAGGAAAGAAGTCAAGCTCAGTGAGCTAATCCCAGGAAGCACCATTGTTTCCTCAATATGGACATACTTTTCTCTCCTTCCTGCACTTTCACTATTCAGTTACCTTTGGCCAACCACAGTTCAGAACATTAAGTGGAAAAGTCCGGAAGTGAATAGTTCATAAGTTTTAAATTTTGGACTTCTGAATATTGTCATAAAATCTTGCACAGTTCTGCTGAGAGGTAAATCATCCCTTTGTTCAATTATCCATGCTGTATATGTTACCTGCTGATGCTGGCTAGTCTTAAGTCAGTTTGACGGAAGCTATAGCCAACTGAGAGAAGGGAACCTCAATTGAGAAATTGCCCCCATAAGATCAGGCTGTAGGCAAGCCTGTAGAGCATTCTTAATTAGTAGTTGATTGATTGTGGAAGGGCCCAATTTGTTTTAGGTGGTAATACCCTGGGCTGGTGGTCCTGGGTTCTACAAGAAAGCAGGGTGGTCAAGTGTATTAGTCAGGGTTCTCTAGAGTCATAGAACTTAAGGAATGAATCTATCTATCTATCTATCTATCTATCTATCTATCTATCTATCTATTATGTATGTATGTATGTATGTATGTATGTATGTATGTATGGAAAATTATGGGAATGACTTACAGGCTGAAATCCAACAGTGGCTAGCAGTGAATGGAAAGTCCAAGAATCTAGTAGTTGCTCAGTTCCATGAGGCTGGGTGTCTCAGCTGGTCTTCTGTATTTGCTGGAATCCTGAAGAAGCATGCTTCAGTGCCAGTGAAGGAATGGATTTGCTGACAAGGTGATGGCGAGCAGCTGAAGAACAAAGAACCCTTCCTTCTTCCATTGTCCTTGTATAGGCTTCCAACAGAAGGTGGGGCCCAGATTAAAGGTGTGCCTTCCCACCTCAAGATCAAGGGTTAAAGATACATGTCATCCTGCCTCAAGATCCAGATCAAAAGCCTGTGTTTTCCAACCTCAAAATCCGGATCAAAGGCATGTTGTCTTCCTGCCCCAAGATCTGGATCAAAAGTCTGTGTTTTCCAACCTCAAAATCCGGATCAAAGGCATGTTGTCTTCCTGCCCCAAGATCTGGATCACAAGTGAGCCCTCCATTTCTGGAATGTGGATTTCAGGTATAGTCAAGTTTACAACCAAGAATAACCATCACAGCAAGCCAGTAAGCAGCACTCCTCCATGGCCTCTGATTCAGCCCCTGCCTCCAGGTTCCTGCCCAGTTTGAGTTCCTCAGTGACTGTGATTTTTGGATATATAAGCAAATAAAACCCTCTCCTCCCCAAGTTGCTTTTGGTCATGGTGTTTCATCACATCAATAGTGACCCTAACTGAGACACTGCCCATTACCCACTTCTTTATTATCAGATGTACTGTCATAATCTTGCGGTGCCTGCTCTCAAATATCTTTTAGTTTACTTAATAGTGGCTCCAAAGTTCTACAAAAATGAAGCTGGTTATCCAAGTAGTCTAAAAAGAAGCTATAATACACTCAGAATAAAATGTAAAGTTTTATCACAGGTATGCACATATTGGAAAATACATGGAGTGTTACATACCATCTACAGTTTCAGAGAGCCACAAGGAATCTTGAAAAGGTGTACCCAGAGGTAAGGAGGAGGCTTGCTGTATGTGTGCTGGATGTTGAAGGATGAGGGTATTTAAATTAAGGGGGTCAGTTAGTGTTAGAACTGATGTATGGAAGAAGGGACTGAAGCTCTGGGCCTCACCCTACTGTACATGGATCACAAGGTAAAGACTGAGAATGGCCAGGAACTCAACTCTCAATTACCAAAGGTCCCTGCAAAGTGCAATCCTGCCAGGTTTCTTCCTTTACAAAAGTGGATGGTGAGAAATAACAATTTCTGGATCATACTGGGTTTTATTATTATTATTTATATTTTTCTGAATCATACTGTATGAGCATTTAACATTTTGCAGACCATGCCAGATTTCCTGGAGTGACTATACTAACTTATGCTCCGGCACTTGCCATGTGTCTTGGCAGGAGAGAGCATCAGTGTGAATGTTTTGCCAGAATTTTAGATAAAAACTTGGTAAAAACTGGTCCTTTGAAAAGATTGTGTTTGTTTGCTTAGTGAGTCTAAACATGTGGAGAACCACAGTGGCTTCTTCTGAGCTTTTCTGTCAGGTTTACAGAGATGGTAAGGGCAATGATAGACTGGGGAACTGTGTGATTAAGTGGTCCCCCCATCTTCCCTTCTCTATCTGTCTCTGTCTGTCTGTCTGTCTGTCTGTCTGTCTGTCTGTCTGTCTCTCTCTCTCTCTCTCTCTCTCTCTCTCTCTCTCTCTCTCTCTCACACACACACACACACACACACGCATACACACATTTTAAAAAAGTGATATAGATAGATAGATAGATAGATAGATAGATAGATAGATAGAAATTGTTGTTTATAGATATTTTAACTCACTTGATTGTGCTGAACTGCCTTGGATGTGAGAATACAGATACTTTAGCTTTGAAATAGTCAGGTATAACCTGCTTTTCATTTGTGGGTTTTTGGTATTTTATATCTTTTGACAAATTCTCAAATCATGTATTCTTCTCCTTCTCCCTGATCTTTATAGTTTTCATGCATTTTTTATTTATTTAAACTGCATTGGATTTATCTTTGGCAAGCAGCAATGGATAAAATTTATTTCTAATTTGTTTCTTTGAACTATTAATTGAATAGTCCAATGTTTTTCCCTCAGATTTGAAATGCTTTCTTTTAACTAACATGTTCTAGGTCACACATATATAAATGTCTGTTTATGAACGCTGTTCTGGGCTTTTGATGTGTTTTTCTGGTCTGGTCTTGTGAAGATGCCACTTTTGTTTTAAATAGACCTTGGTTGACATCTTGATTTTGAGGGTTCCTAGTCTTAGCTATTTTTATCGTATTTTAAGAACTTCAGTGGTGACACTTAAGCACTTACTTAATGTGATTTGGGAAGTATCTTTCAGTTTCAATAGAAACTGTTGAGGTTTCATGGAGATTGCATGGTTTATTTGTGGGGAAAAAAAATCACATTTTACCAGTATTTAGCCATCTGATCTAGGAATATGGTAATGGTAATAGTTTTCAAGTTGTTACGTTTATCTTAGAAAATAGTATGTAGTTGTTACAAATCATATTTCTGGTAGGTTCGTCTGCAGGCATCTTTATAAGTTACATGTGCCATTGTGGGTGAGAAAGCATAGTTAATGCTATAATGGTTGTTACTAAATATGCAACCTTTCACATATGAATTGGGAAAGTATGGCTTCCATGTAGGTTTGGGTTTGCCTGAAGGCAAGTAGAGCATTCACATTCACCCAATAACAGAAATTTGTCAATGCTTGCTGTGCCCAATAAAGACGTTGCCCCTGAATCTGAGCTCACACCTGTCAGGAAATGGAGCATCAATCCACATCACCAGTTTACACACACGGTCACCAATGTCTAAAGGCCAAGATCCATTTGTACAGAAGTGGGACCTGGCTATATTTTTAGAGGTACATGTTTTAAGACATGATCTCAGGATGTAGCTCAGGTTGGCCTTGCACTTTGGATCCACTTTTCTCTGTCTCCCATGAGCCTGGGGATTGCAGTCATGAGCTCCAAGGCCAGGTGAATAACTTTCTATTTAAAAAGAAGAAAAACAACCCAAGAATCTTTCTGATGAAGTCTCAGTTTGGTTAAGCATTTAGAAGGATTATTAAATGTTTTCCAGAGGTTGAAAATAGCAGTATCCTGGGTCTGCGTGATGCTTACTTAAAGTGTTTTCTCTCCCAGCTCATTTTAATGCGGCTTGGAATTCTCAAAGGTAGATGTGACCTAGGCACTGAGAGTATCCCAAGTATGCAGGGATATTAAAAACACCCATGTTTACCTCTGCAGTCCTGTAAGGTACAAAGACTTTTCTTGTATGAAGAAGAATAAGTGATTGAAGTACTCTTTCAGGCAGTAGCCTCTTGAGGTCCTCTCTGGCTGCCATCTTGGAACATATGGTTCTATTTCCCTTTGTGACAGGAGCCAAGTCAGAACTACTGGGAAGGACACTCCTCCTCTTTGGGATTTATCTGGTGCTAAAATAAAGTTTTATGGTTTCTTTATCTCTACCTCACAGAAGTATTTGGAGCACTTAAGATGTGTACCACCGTAGACCGCCACCAAAATCACAAATGAAGAACGGCATAAAAATTCATGCCACAAACACATCCCAGTTCTCTTGTGGCACTTAGAGCGATAAACAGGAGACAAAGATTCAGAAACAGAACCCCAGGCCTGTGTTCCCAAGTCGAAGAACAATGATGGCGTTAGAAGGAAAAGCAGCCATTGTTACTCTGGGTTCACAAACTTGAATGCCGTTAATCATTACCATTGGTTGTGAATTCATGACAAATTCAGAGAGTTTGTAAACTCAGTTTCTAAAGATGTTTCGATTCTCTGTGTGGTCATTATGTTCTTGGATGCTATAGCACGTATCGTGGTCTTTACGTCCTGTTTTAAATCCAATTCTCAATCTAGTTCCCCCCTATCTCTTTATAGCGGTACATTCTATTTCTCCATCTTTGGATGATCATTTCCTCCCCACTGGTCCTTTACTAGCTCCCCAAGTTCTGTAGTTATTTAGATTGAATTACTCATATGTAAATCTTAAAAGCTAGCATCCCACATATAAAAGAAAACATGCAGGGTCTGTCTTTTTTTTGGGAATAGGTTACCTCACTCAAATCAAGGAACACATCATCAAGATAAAGTATTTATTTAGACCAGAAGACTGCCTTATCTACTTTTCCACAAAGATCAAGAGGATTTGTGACTGTGTGTGGCTGATTGCCATAGCCATAGCTTTTCAGAGGTACACATTTCTAAGACTGAATGCATGATGATTTGGGGGAAAGAATTAATACGTAATTTGAATTCAGACGACAAGCTTAAAAAGAAATATCCCGCTTGGAGAAGCATTCTGAAATATCTCTGGGGAATACATTTCTTTTATTAATCCAGCCAGCCACTGGATGTCATTCTCCCAATTTAATTACGTTTATCTGCCAATGGGTGATTCTGCTCCTTATGCATGTAATTTTAGTCGGTGCAAACGGTGATGGCAAATAATTGTCCTGAGGGAGATAATTGCTGTTGTAATTATTTACTCATGCAAGTTAGCCATGCTTAAATTTTACCTCAGTCAGATGATCTGGAAATATGGGGGAGGGGGGGAGCCATCTCTTAGTTCTTGGGCATTTTCTAGATGGAATATCTAGTCCTGAGTACTTTAAGTATGTTATCCCATGGATCCTCACAGGCTTCCTAGACTGGCCACAGTGACCTTGACACTACTGATGAGGGAATCAAGATTCAAGCCCAGGCTGGCAGGCTGGTAGAGAATGGTCTGTACAGGCTGCTACTGCTGCTGCTGCTGCTGCTAAAATGGGGTGACATCTTTGGGAAGAATTTCTAGTAGGGGGCTGGTGAGCTTGCTCAGGGTGGCTAAGGGTGCTTGCCAACAAGCCTGATGATCTAAGTTTGATCCTTGGTACCCACATGTAGAAGGAGAGAAGTGATTCCTGTAAGCTGTTCTCTGAGCTCCACACATAGGCACTCAACACACACATATAGACAGATAAATGTAATTAAAAAGTTAAAAAGTAGTCTAGGGCTTAGCATACTTCTACTGCTACTGTCATCTTAGGTCCCGTTACTTCTGCAATCAGGCCCTACCTGCATCTGGATACCCATTTTCATGGAAGGCTGAACATTATACATTGGTCCTGAATGATATACACCCTATGTCTAGGAGATGTGAGAGATACCCCATTGAGCCACTCAGCTATTTGGGATGCTCTCCTCTCTAGAATCCCGTCATCCTCACACCTCTCCCATTCCATGGGAGCACTTGGATGCTCAGGCTCATTCTTCATCACTCTAGGCTATAGTCTTATTGGATACAGGGTCTTGTTAACCTTCTCAGAGAGTACAGGGCACTGTGCCAGGTGCTGAGTGAATATGCTTTGAGGAAGCCTCAGATCTATGCAGCAATAGTTAGCTGACATTGAGAAGGTAGCAGAACTTGCAGGTGCAATGCAGCTGACCATGCATTTTACGTTGGAGACTCCCTTGAGGTTGAGGCATTTCTCATCACTATCATCTACTGGCTTCCCTGCCTCTTTAGATTATGTCAGTAGGTTACAGTGGTGTGGCATGCTGAGAGAGTTTGAGAACTACTTTAAAAAAAATGTGGCATTATCAACATCTTCCTCCCATCTTTCTCCATCCCCTTCCCATACAAAGGTCTGGAGAAAGGAATGAGAGGGAATTTTTTTTTAGGGAAGAGGTGTGATGTTCATGAAGAGGAATACTGGTTAGGTACCCTCCCTGCCTTTGAGGGCCAGGGCTCAGAAAGCAATTGCTTATAGTCTGTGTACGCACAGTGGTTACTGGCCATGCCAGCACTCTGGCTGCCTGACTTGTCACTATCCAACTAGGATGAGGTGGTACAGGAGGACACTGGAGATATGAGGCCATGGAAGAGAGAGGCAAGGACAACCTTTGAAGTGACTTTTACACATAACTTAGAATGGTCCTGTCTAGATGACCTACTCAGAATCCAACTAGTTGGGATAGATGATATTGGAGATGTGGGGCTTCTCGGGGGCTTACTCACTGCAAGGGTGGGTACCTACTGCATAGAAACGAAGCCCTTGGCTGTTCATTTGAGGTGCCACTCAAAAGAGAATGCCAAAACCAAGGCAAGCTCCTTGGGTTTGAATCTTCCTTCTGCTAGGCCAGGTGAGGACTGTCCTCCACACTAACTATGGCTAGTGCTGGCATTAAGTTTGGCCATAGGCACTGTAGTAAGCAAATACTGCCCCTCTCTTGGCCTTCCACACCTCCTGCTGAAGCCATGTTTGGAAGGGGAAGAAGGAATGGGAGAGTGCAAACCTTACTTCCACTCCAGGACTCCAAGTCCTGACCTGCACTTAGGGTAGGAATATGTGAATGGAGTATGAGGCGGAAGTTCCCAAATGAGTAGGATGAGGTCTTAACAAGAAAGATTTGTTTCCTTTATCCAATAAGAATGATGGAGAAGTAGAAATTGACTGAGAAGACACTGTAGAAGACGACAGAAAACACAGAGCTGATTTGTATTTAGATGGTCAAGGATGATACTTACCATGAAGTTTAATACTTCTTGGTCCCCACAGGGGACATAGTGGTGATACATAGCTAAACTTGTTACTATGCATCCACTATGCAAGTAGGCTGTCACTTTCTATTTCAGGGCCCCAGAGAGACTAAGGTTCTGAGTGAGACTTGGCTTGAAAACTTGGCAATGTTGTGAGCTTCTGAGCAGGGAGACCAACCTGTTACTGCTCTTTCCACGAAGCCACCCAAGCTCTCCTAGTGCAGAGCGCCTACAGTGTGCAGAGAACTTTGCAGAGTCTCTCTGGTGCTTTCCCAAGACTTTAAAGCTGACAAACACCCACACAGAATTAATTAACCATCAAGGACACACGTTTTCAGGGAATACAGGACACCATGTGCAGTGTGAGACCAATCAGAGTGAGGGTCTCTGTGTATTCATTCCATCCCTTCCTCAATCTTGCATGAATCTCATTTTGTAACTCTTCTTTTAAGTAGTTTTCTGGGTGATTTTTTTTCTTCCTAAGATCGATCCACTGATATATTCTGAGAAAATGCCTTATAAGAATTGATCCTACAAAAGTCATGTTTCCGGGCACAGTTGTGTTGTAAGTAAAATCTTATTCCCAGTGTCCTGTTTTGCAGGAATGCCTCCTCCTGTAGCACTGTGTTTTGTCTAACCATTTGCATAAAACTTGAAGAGGTGAATAGTGATGGTTTTAAAAATAGGAGCAGAAATTGACATTTTCTTTGGGCTGTTTCTGTTTTTTTTTTTTCTTTTAACCAATTTTGGACATTGATTTCTTTATGATGGTGTAGTTTTCTCAAGGCAGAATAATTCCCCAAAGAACTTGAAGGGTAGGACAGAAGGAAGGTTGTGAAGTCTAAATGTAGAGGGTCTCCACTCCCACTTCACTGGGAATACTTGGCGCTTGTGAGTCCTTGCTGCCATGGAACATAGAAAAGCTTCCCGGGAAATGGAAAATGCTTTCTTGCCTTCGTAGATAAGGACTTCGGTCACATCAAGCTCAAGTCCAAGGGACGGCACTGTGTTCGGACACAGGCACCGCTGCAATTGTCACTTTGCCTTTCTATTCTTGGTGGCTTTCTTATTTCAGCTCTTAATTACTGTACAATGAATAGGGGAGTGGGAATCCAGAAGATTCCCCTCCATTGGGGACTCTGATGCATACATGTCCATGGATTCCACAGCTGGAGATACCCAGGAAGGTTACAGGATCTTTCAAAAACTTTCCAGAAAAGAAGCCAGTCTCTGCCCTGCACATGAACTGTAGTCAAGAATAAGTCATGCAGAAGAAGCTTCATAGAAGGCTTTTAGGTAAAAAAGAAAACAAAAGACTCTGAAAAATGCCTTGCTCAAGTGGCTGTGAGTCCAGTGGAAGCCATAGAGTCTGCTTTTAATCTAGTTGAACAAAACACTTCTGTGTGTGACTAGCACATAGAGACTGGGGCAAAGGTGAAATTGAATCTTAGGTTGAATGAATGTATATTTGGTTCTAGACCATGGACACCCATGATTGCTCATAGGGCATGCAGAAGAGATGGCCATTGGGGTCTAATCTAAGCCATCCCTTCTCTCTGAATTGTTTGAATAACCCCTAGGACTAATCTCTCATGGATTATTAACTTCAGTAGTAGGAATCTCTTGACTACAAATAAGGAAGAGTGGTTTTTAAGAGATTAAACAGAGGGGAAGTAATTCTGTAACTTTCCAAGCACCACCACCAAAACAACATCAACTCCCTAATAAACAAGCAATGCAAACAGAAACACCGTGGGTACCACATGGGCAGATGCCGTAAGCAACATCCCCCTTCCTTCTTCCACCTCCTCTGACTTTTCAGTGAAGGTGAAGTCATCTCCCATAGGAAGGAAACACTAGCCACTTCTTTTTTAGCTGATTCAGTATCTTTTCACATCAGAGTAGAGGATGTTGAAATCGTATTTTCTTGGGACTCTTATGCCAGAGAGAATAAATCATGTTGCCTTGTGGAAGATAAAAACAATTACATAAATAACTGTTCCACGCTAAAGAGGAGCCTAAAGCATCCACTGGTGTGGTGATCAGGCTTTTAAAGAAGGTTGAACTCATTATTTCCTTAGTCTGGAGCAAAAAGACAGGGCAGGGATAAGATGGGTACAATCTTCAAGGGATGCCGGCTTGATAAGCTTTGATTTGTAGGTGAGCCCAACTGTGAAGAACAACTGGGATGGAGGGGAAGATCCAGGCTGGGATGGGCAGGAAGAAAGTGAGTGAGTAGTCAGAGCTAGCCCCACAGGAGAAGTGAAACATCTAAGCACTTGTCTGGATAATGAAGCACATACTGGATCTGGAAGCATCTGTCCCTGGAGCTCCAGGGTGACTGCAGAACAGGACAGAAGGACTTCTAAGGTACAAGCCAGTGGCAAGATCAACTTGACCAACCTGCCCACGGGAGGCAGGAGTCCAGCTGGTGAAGTAATAAGGACGTAGAAGTGAAGCTTATTGGGGGAGAGGCTTGGTATAGGAAGGCAGCTGCTGCTCCATCCATGGTGAGGCATGTGGATCCAGAGAAAGGGAGGCAAATGATGGAGTTAGGGTGGGGAATGAGTGAGAATAAAGTCAGAGCTGTGCACGCCGCTATGTCAAAGCCTGGCTGTTCAAAACCTGTTGAGTAGCTATGGAACATCACACACTGTATTAGACAGTGCAGGTGTGTTGAGCTGATGCTGTTGCCCCATTCTCCCAGGGTTATATGGTGGGAGAGTCAGAGAGGAATCTGAGTGTCAAGGGCAGGACCACTGATGCATTCACAGAGGCCGTATCAGTGTAGCGGAATCCAATTCCAGCTGCAGGCTGTGGAAGCAACCAACAATAACCACTTTTGTGCAGAACCCTGAATTTGTGCCTTCCCACGCACTTTCACTTAAGTACAGGACAGTTGTTTTAAAGCAGTCATCAATATTCCCACTTTGCAGATGACCCTGAGGCTCAGTCATGTCACATCACTCGGTCAGCATCATATTGGTAGCGAGTGCTGGGAGGAGGATTTGGATTTGGGTCTGTTTTGACTCCAAAGCTTGTGCTCTTTGGATCATGTCAAAGCCCACAAATAGAGAGTACACACAGTTAGAAGCACACCTCCGTTATGCTTGTTCAGGAAACAGGAACGATAACAGATTGCAGCATGAGACAGAGGAAGAATTAAAATAGTGCTTTTAATATAATTTTCAGCAAATGTACAGTATATACTTTATATCATGTATCTCTAAACTGCTCATCTGGAAAATATAAGCTGCAAAAAAATACAGACTACCACGCTCAGAATCTATTAAGTATGTGCTTTTCTTCCTCTTCTCTTCTGGGAAATCCGGATTTTTACACCCTTCTGTTAAAGCCCAGCCTCTGCTGGTTTCTTTGGAACTGTTAAGAGTGTTTGGTCAGAGAAGCTTCCCCAGAGGGAGTTTTCTAAAGCATGTCAGAAAGCCATCCCCACAGAAGCGAGAAGAGAGACAGGCCGAAGGAAATTTGCACATCAGGTTGACCTTGCTTTTTAGGAATGATGCCCACTTTGGAGGGCTCCTGGCCACATGCCACCTCCTTAGTCCTTGTCATAGGCCTGTGCTTGAAGCCTCAAAGGACCAGACATTGGATAATCCACATGGGAACCCTTGGGTTCCTGGGCAGCGCAGGGCTATGTCAGGCCTTGAGGTCTGTGGGTGGTGGTGGTGGTGGTGGTGGTGGTGGTGGTGGTGGTGGTGGTGGTGGAGGTGGTGATGGTAGGCTCTGCCATAAGAGGGCAGCCCTCAGCTTCTCACAAAGGAGTCTTCTGAAGGTGACTGTGACTCAGGGCAGGTTTTCTCAGTCTCAATGTCTTGATACTCTGTGCCTAAAGGGGAAGGAGGGGAGAAGAGCCAAGAGGAAAAAAGAGATGGATCTTTTCTGCATTTCCTACATTCTATTAGTCTTACATTATAGCGTCGAGGCTTTCCAGTGAAAGGGACGTGTAGGAAGAAACAGCAGTAAAGGGCTAGCTTTCTCTCCAGCTCACACTCAAAAGACCATACTCCAAGCCCAAGGACCTCTATGAAGGCTGGATCTCTCAAAGCATATTTATCTGCACTTTCATACTAATACTCATCGTGGGGATGAGCAGATGTATCCCAAACCTGATTTTTCTTTCTTTTCCATAAGTTACCAGTAACCAAGTGTTACTTGGACTCCAAGTGTCACTTTAGGTTTTTATTAAAGAGGAGGCTGAGTACCAGGGAAAACCACTTGAACAGGTCATGCTTTCTCCTGTAGCATTTGGGACCAGTTTATTGTCCATTCATCCACAGATAGTCACTGCATGCCAAGTGAAGCAATCTCCTCACTGGAGTCGGGTCTGAGGAAAGGTCACACCTCCATAAATGATGCTGTGACTTTATTTTAAAAGTATTAAAAATTTAACTCATCCCTGTGACAATCTGCAAGCCATGGTGACAGGTGGCTTTCTTGTTCAATGACAGGTATAGGGAGACCGTAGAAACGCCTGGTTATTGATCTTTTGATTTTGACCTGGCGGTTTAAAAGGCGGCAGTCTGTACTCAGCATTTAGAAGCTGAGATTTGGCCCACAGAGAAATGCTCCATGTTTGGCTTTTGGCAAGGCTCATGTTCTTACAGTCTTGGGAGAGCTTGTCAGAGAAGAATTCCCCAGATGATTTAAAAAAAAAAAAAAAGCATGTCAGAATACCAACTCCTCAGAGGCTAGAGGAGGAGGGGGATGAAGGAAATTTGCAAATGGGTTAGCACTGCTCTTTGGGGCGGGCAGGAGTGAGAGCTGAGGTTGCTTCTTACTCAGCACCACTGGCTGGGAAGCAGTTGACGTTGCTAAGGTGGAAGGAGGAAGGCTTTGCAAGGTCTCTACTGGTTAACTGTTAGTGTGAAATGGGCTTTCTCATTTCACGGTCCTGTGTTTGCAGGTAACATTTTGCAGAGGTCTTACTTCTAGCTCTTGGCTCATTTCTTTGGGAAATGATCAACTCTCAGTGGGAGCGGAGCGGGACTGTCCTGTGTCAGCATACCCCTGCCCTCTGCCATCCCTCCTCCCAGTGGATGGATGTTCTGCTGGCTTCCAAGTTCCCACTGCAGAGGTTGTGTGCTGGACTGGAAAGGGCCCTGGTTTAGCAATTAGGAAGACCTGGTACTGACTCCTGATGACCTAACTAACTGACGACCTTGGGAAACCTGAATTTTCCAGGCCCTCCTTGTCTGATCTGTAAAGAGAGGGAACATGACTTACCTGTCAGGGATAGCATAAGAGGGTTGCTGGGGTCAACTGGGATTCTGCATTCTTGGACCTGGCATATGCCTAGTAGGCTCGATAAACAAGACTCCCCAAGCCCTTCTCCCTTCAAGGTGCTGGATTTAAGCTCAAGCTGGCCCTTACTTATGTTCCTCATCTAATGAGCTCCCTGCATTACCTCGTTCCACTTCATTTTATGGCCTCAGGTTATAAATCAAACATTCTTGCCAAATTTGCCTCCACAAGAGCCACCTTCTATTTGATTAGCATGAACTTAAGAAAAACAGTATGGAAACGGCAAAAATTTCAACCTACAGAATGTCACATCTCCAGAAAATTGGCTACATTATTCCATTTGCTCATAGCAAAAACAATAATCACTTCTACCTTATGGAAAAATATTCAAAAATGTATGATTATTATCAACCCCTGATTGTCAACTTGAGTTGTTATCATAAAAATGGAAATGTCTAGATGCTCAGCTTTTCAAAGCCTGCAATCTGGAAAGAGAGTAAGACATAGTCAACATTTAACATGTTTGGAGCCCCTGGGTCAGGGCTGAGCATATGAGATGGATGTTACAGTACGTGGTAGGAGGCAGGGGTTGGGAGCTCCTGCCTGGTGCTGAGAATAGCCGCTGGGACTCTTGATACATTATATAACACATCCCCTGTTTCCTTTCATCTGTCCATCTTGGGTAGAACACCTTATATAAATGGACCACTGTAATAAGGGATAAAGAACAGAGCTAAAAGAGGGAGAGCAGACACTCTTTCCAGAATGCAGCTGTCATTGCGTCCTGCTTATTCACTAGGGGGCGTATGGGAGTGCGAGGCTACCAGTTCACTTGTGCCAGAGACTTCGAGATTAGGCATGTCCTCGAGGCAGGGAAGGCTCCCTCACGTCTTCCTTGGTAGGGAGGGAACATTTCTCATGGTTACCAACAGGCACTTTGGACTCATAGGCTTGGGTTTGAATCTTAGTTCTTCTCATGACCTTGAGCCAATTCTGAATGCTTCCAACTCTCGTTTTCCTCTCCTGTAAAATAAAACTAGCAATAATCCCTGCCTCACAAAGTCAGCATTAAGATTAAATGTGTTAATGCCTGTAATCAGTTCAGCCCAGCAGCTAGTTCAGAGTAAGTACCTGAAAAATGTTAGTGACTGTTATTATTAGCTATTACTAGTGCTTACCAATTATTCTATCTGACAGATTGATTAGCTTGGGAGTGTCAATGTTTTATGTTGGTGCTGAGGAGGAAAAGGGCTTGAAGTTCCATTCGGTATCTGGACTCACTCCTCTTTTCCTGTTTCCTCTATTTCTCCCTCATGTGTCTGTATCCATCATTTAAGGGAAAAAAAGTTTGGTCCGTCTAGTTCAAATGCCAAGTGTCAGACTGGAAAGGCTGACAGGTTCTGTGGTTCCAATTCTCTATTGTACCCAAGAGAAAAATAAGGTTGCCTTAAACTCCAAAGTTTGACAACAAAAGGGTACTTTCTTCCTTCTTGGAAACAAGTGAGATGCTTCAGTTAGACTGCTGTGGTCAGGGACATTGGAGGTGATGTTAGACTGCTGTGGTCAGGGACATTGGAGGTGATGGACACCTACTCCAGGACCCTTTGGAGAAATGACTCAGCCAATGCTATGGCCAAGATTGAGGTGCCAGATATGCCCTACCTATCTGAACCGTTGGTATCTCCAAGAGACTTAGTGCTGCCTCGGCACACCAGGCCCTTCCTTCCAGCCACTGACTGTCTTGGTAAAACAGCTTTCTCGGTACACAGCCCAGGCATTTTTTTCACTTATTGCTTTGAGTCGATCTTGGGCGACAACAACAGGGTAAGTAGTTTTGACAGTCTGATGACCTACAAGGCCTGACGTATTTTACTAGATAGTCCTGAACAAGAGTAATGTGTTGCCTTTGCTTTGGTGACCCTAGCTGGGTGTGGTGTGGTAGGGGTGACTTTCTCCTTCATCTTTTTAGTAGCCACCTGGGAGACCCCCACTGTTAGTTAGTCTCCAGAATCCCCCCTTCTCTTCTCTCTCCTTTTTGATTATTGCAGCTATCAATCAAAGCTTGCTATCACCATGAGTCAGCTCGGAGTCATCTCTCACATCCAGACACAATCTGGCTTAGAACGCTCTTTTGTTGATTGTGTTTATGTTAAAGTCTGTCCAGCTCACTGAGCTGTGTGAGCTTTTGGAGGAGAGGGGCCACGTACCTAGTCTATAGGACAGCACACAGCCCGACATTTTAGATAAGAGAATGAATACATCACATTCAAACACCATATCCTTGAGAAAAATAAACCCTGCAATGAAAAACGATGCTAGCATAGATGGCCTTTGATAAGTATGTGCTCGTCTTCATTTCTGAGGCAGGCAAATGCTCCTGAGGTGTGGGACCATCTTTGCTTGTCTGAATTTCCCCGTGTAGGTTTGCCAGGTCATGTTAATCCTGCCATGGCTCAGGAGTAGCTGAGGTTCCTTACAGGTGTGAAGAGCAAGGGAGGCAGTGTAGAGTAATGGGTTCCAGGAGTTACACAAAGAAGCGGTCCCTGACAGAGGCGTGGGAACAGCAACTTGTGCTGCCAGCGAGGAAGTCTTCTAACTGGCTCTTGAGCAGCAGTAGAGGATCTGGGACCCACAGCCTATCAAAATTTTGGGTCAGCTCTCCTATGAAATGAGGTTTTTATTCAGAGAGGAAGAATTTGGTGTGAATTGGGTGAGGCAGGATACAGTGAATGAGGAGAGAAAGCAGGAGGCAAAAGGCTGGGGTTGGATCCCAAATGAATCTCCTAAACCAGGTTTTATTCCACTGTCACCTTCTCTTGGAAAATATGGTGGCTCATAGGTGTTCGACCTGGATTCTTAACTTAAGGTGAAGGTTAACTGTGTTGAGGAAAACCCAGAGGAACCATCCATGCCCTACTGTTTGGTACTGTCCCTGACTCCTGGCCAGAGAGCTGGCTGTCCCATCAATTAACAAAAAAAACAAAACAAAACAAAAAATCAGACAAGAACAATAAAAGCCAGAAAATAAATACTTTCCATCTGTTAGACTGAGAAGCCACTCACCTGGGTCTCCCTGCTCATCACAACCAAACCAAACACACAGTCAAAATAGGGTAAGACCCCAAAAACAGCAATGGTAGCTTATTCTGTCCTTGTCTAGCTGGTTTTGACTGTGCAATCAGACAACTGATTTCCACATACTGATATTTATTATTTAATGCTACTACTGAGTAATGTTTTAAGGACTGTCAGGCAGATCCTATGACATACCCCATGGTTGGCAAGCTGCGGTGGATAAGAGAACCACTCTTCCCCAGGTCCAGAAGCAGTGTACAGCAAGGAAGCCAGATGGGCAGGCTGCCAGTTGGCCAACAACTGTGTATTTGTCTGTGAGTCCACATGCGTACTTACACCTTCTGGGATTCTTTATAAAAGCCTCCTCTGGGTTAACAACCACATGAGAATCTTACACTTAGAAAACTCCCTGGGGGGTTTTAGAAGATAGTGTGACTATCTTCTAGTGACTGGCCGGGTGGGTGTCCTTGTGTAGGACATTCCCATGGGTTACCTCAGGCCCACAAGGCTTTCCATAGTGTGAGGAAAAACTCTAGGGCATACTGGATCTGGGGATCCGAATGGATAAGATACCACACACACAGTCCTACTTTCAAGTCACCCTGAGGGCAGCTATCCCACTGTGAGGTAGAGAAAAGGAAATGATTGTTAGGGAGAAGTAGACACTCCCTTCCTGCTTGGAGGATGTTAACTTGGCTCTTGGCTTCCTTTATTATTTGGCTGTTAAGCACTGGCAGTGGGGTCCTTAGGGGGACCAAAAAAGAGAGATTCTCTTGCTCTTTATTTGCTGTGAGAAAAGTCTGAGCATGCTGTGGCTTTGCTATTATTCCCAGAGTATCAGAGCTTCATGGCCTTCCTGGTAGAGGTGGGAAGTGAGTAACAGAGGTACAGGTGTCCCTCACAGCACACAACCTCAGCTGACCGAAGAAAAGCAGGTTTCCCACACGTGGGAAGCAACACAGGTACACAGCCTAGAACCTGCTTGGTCTACACGTAAGAGGCGTAAAGGTCTGTCACAAGCTGCAGCAGAGACCTTTTCATCCATCCTTTGGGTGCATTCAACTAAGATGGTGGAGGAGACGACTGTGGAAGAGAACTCCAGCATTCATGCTCTAGGTCTTCTCCATCCACCCCAGGTTTACTTTCTGTATTTTCAAGGGAGATCTGACCAGGGCAGTTTTTATCCAGAATGCCACTCAAAACCAGACAACCAAGGGGCTGGATCTAGCCTTGGATGCACAGTGGTTCTTTATATAATGCAAAAAATGTCATACATGAGAGAAATTGAAAAATTTAAAGATAGCACAATGTTCACTGAAATCACTTTGCCACAGGGAGATTTTAAATTTATAAATAACTGTTGATAAATGTGAGCCCTGGAGTTGGGCGCCATTGTTATCTTTGAGAACATTTTAGAGGGAAAAAAAAATCCAAGATACAAAGAGCTTAAAAATTATTTTTTTTTTCCAAAAAGCAAATCATCTCATGAAACAAAGTGTACATCCCAGGGCCTCAGTTTGGAGAGATACACAACAGTATAGAGAGGGCAGTAACCCATTAGCCATTCATTTTCAAAACAAGACTGAACTGGAACCTGTTTGAAATGTGACCAGAGCCTTCAGAGCAACAAAACCCACTTTATGGATTGGTTGGAGAACTGTTTTCCCTTTCCTAGTTATGGAACTGATGAGCACCCTGTGTTCACGAACAAGGATAGGCTAGTCTGTTCTAGAAACACCCTGAATGAGGCAGCAGGTCACAGCCACACTGCCACACAGCATTCCCTTGGTTGTCTTTGCTTGACGACTCCTCTACTTTGGGGCTATCACTCAGATTTCCCCATTTACACAGTCTGTTAAAAATTTGGCACAACCCCACCCCCTACCCCCAATCTTTACTCTTCGGGCCTAGTCTTTCATTGCTTCTGGTGAACTGTAAATGGATGCTTGAGGTGAAAAATAAAACCAAGCATCCTTTGTAGTCTATTCTCTGGTATGTCCTCAACAAAAGTCAACAAAAAGGCATGAAGTGTGAGCTGACTGGGCCTTCTGCTATGCATGTATGTGCTCTCATCTGACTCAGCCACTGATGACAGTGGCCATATTGTCTTAAGCGTGCTGGTGCAAGAGACTTCCCCCACAGGACTGTTATCCCAAATGACATGGCAGTTCTCTGAAGTTCAGCCACTTTCAACACACAGAGTCCAGGATTGACCTGGGACCTGGATGGACATGTGATCACTTCGGAGCTTATGGGTTGATGATCACAGATATCACAGCCCACTCAACAGCTTGGGCACAGGAACTATACCTTCTTTCTCTCCTATCCCCAGGAGCATGGCTCCCATCCACACAAACCCACATCTGAGTGAGTTTCCTTCACAGGCTAAAAAGGAATGCCCATTGGAACATGAAGCTTGGATACGAAAGTGCTTCCCATGACAGTGACATCATCACCATGGGGAATAAAGCCAGAAGGCAGATTTGCAACTTGTCACATTGTCCCATTATCTCAAAGGTGATTCTTTGAAAGCTGCATTTACACTCTTTCAGGAGTATCTTTTTTCTTATAACGCATTGTGTTTTTTTTTTTTTTTTTTTTGCACAGTATCAGAATGAGGATAAAAATTACAATAGATTAATTGCATCCCTTGAATCACTTTATATTTTTGGTGCATTAAAAAAGGAGAAAAGTAAAAGCTTTGTTAGTGACTGAAGGGTTAACACAGACTCAAGAAGTAGTTAAAAATAGTATCAGAGGATTATACATACAACAGTTGGAAATTCGTATGCTTTGTTTTTTTTTTTTTCTGTTGTTTCTGAAAAAATGGCAAAATGTTTGGCAAACATAAGCAAATGACTTGGGCTATGTTGGGGCTCACCGGCTCTGAGCAGGTCAGTCATAGCCAGGTGAGGCCCGCAGCTTCCTGAGGTCACACTGTGGGGCTGATAGGGAAGAGGTGCTAGGAGATGGGGAGGTCCATGCCCCCCACCAAGCTCCCCCTTGGGCCCTCAGTCTTGAACATGGAAATGGAGCTGGTGAGAGGGGCCAACCACAGACTCCAGTCCGGATAGCCCGTCAGCATCTCTCAGAGAACTCTGGGGACTTGAACCACACGCAGACTGGGTGAGCGGTCTACACTGTGGCCCATATTGCGAAAGCTGGAGAGAGGAGTGGGGCTTCCACCCTTCCACCCTGCACACCCCACCCCCACCCCAATGGAGGGAGAGGGTGCCACTAGTGCTTAATCTGGCCATGTTTTCAACTTGAACTTGTGATTTTTTTTTTTTTTTTAGTAGACTCATTTTGTAATGCTTTTAAAGTTTTGTGTGTGTATGCGTATCCAGAAACGTCCGTCCTCCAAGCTGGCCACAAGTGTTCCCTGAAATCGGCAGTGCCTGTTGCTTGTAGCTGTTGGCATCGTGAAAACCATGAGGTACCTTCCAAGCAGATTCTGAGCCCAGCAGTGTGCGTGTCCTCCGGGGCCATCCCATCCTCTCTTTATTCTGAATCCTGACTGGCTCGGAATTTTTAGAAAAAGGACAAAGGTCTTGTGTGTGTGTGTGTGTGTGTGTGTGTGTGTGTGTGTGTGTGTGCATGTCTGTTTTTGAAATCCTTTTTTCTTTCTTTGTCTCTTTCTCTCTCTCTCTTTTTTTTTAATTAAGAAAAATGACCCTTCGCCTCACAAACACAGAGTTCAACCCTCCTCTTGGAGTCACTATAAAACAGATTCCATGTTTTCACACCACTCATGGTCTTCCAGGTTATAGATAAACTTTGTCCTATGTGTCTGGTGCGCGGGCACAGGGTCCCTCCCCAGATTGTCTAGGGTCAGAGTAGAGGCAAAGAACTCACTGGTGCTCAGCCCGCCCTCGTGGTTTTTGATGTAGCGTTTATAGTTTTTCCGCAGGCACTGCCACGTGGTGGTGTAGAGGAGGAAGGCAAAGGACTTGAGCGCGATGGCGATGCTGACGTACAGGTATCTGTAGACCACATTGTCATAGAGGACGCAGGCGCCCTGTTCCCCACAGAAGGTGCTCCAGAACAGACAGGTGGAGTCGATACCGGCCCCGAAGATGAGAGGTGGGGGGATGAAACCTGGTAGAAGGAAGAGATCATTTCAGATTTTGGGCTCAGATGGACCGTTCACTGCAGAGAAGGGCTCTTCTATCCCCGGCTGTACATTTGTTTACAAGACCGCTGGGAGCATATGCTGGATCACTAGGCTCTAGAGTGCAGTAGTTCAAACCATCGGAACACACATCCTAGTTGAGGCTTCGTTATCCAGACAAAATCATTGCGCCCTCTATACCTGAGGCTGGCTAAATTAATATATGAAAAGAAATTAGGATGGTATGTGTTGTACCCGTTAACTGTAAACATAAAAGTGACAGCTGTCATTATTCTGAGATGGAAAAATGTTTTTCCTGGAGTCTTCTTAGTATTAGTCAACCTCCTAGAAGAAATTCAAAGAGATGTGTGGCTCTCTCTGCTCACTGCGGTCCTGCATGTGGTTTGCAGGGCTGTGTGAACCACCATGTGGAGGGACCAGGGACCAGAAATAGAATATGAATAAGTCATACTGTGTGAGCACATAAATAGACACATTCATAGTTTAAAATGGGACATGTGACCAACATACTCATGATTACTGTTGGTCCAGTTATTAAACTGGTATGAATTATTTTCAAGCGGAGCTGACACCAGATAGCCACAGCAATCATCACAAATGCTAGATGAGATGAGAACTATCTCCATTCTTAACTCAGGTCTAGGGCAATCTGCTGATTTGTTTGCCTGCTCTCAACTCTTCACTCACATGCCATTGGACCTGCCTTGGACCAACCACAGCCAACAAAATCCCAGTGTTTAAGATAAAGCTCAGTCATTACATATCTGTTTTCTTTTCAAAACTGAGGTCTTGCTATGTTGTGTAGGCTGGACTTAAATTCATGGGCTCATGTAATCCTGCTGTTTTAGCATCCAGTGTAGCTGGATTCCAGGTGCTTGGGTACTTACCACCATCCTAGGCTCAGCCATTTGCATAGTGTGTGGGTGTATGTGTGCATGTGGAAACCAGAAGTCAGCATTCAGTGTTGTTCAACTGGAATTGTCTACTTTGTTTTCTGAGAGAGGTTTTCGGATTGCCTTGGAACTTGCCAGTTTAGTTCTGTTGGCTGCTCTGGGACCTCCAGAGATACAGCTGTTCCTACTGTTTCCCCAGCATTGGGATTACAATCCGGTTTCTGTTTGTTTTAATGTGAGAATCAGGTCCTGCTTGCATGGCAAACACTTTGCCAACTGAGCTGGCTTCCCAGCCCGTCATTAGAATTTAGAAGATAGAATATAAGCCTGAGGTTCGATCCTCAGCACTGAAAAAAAAAATCCCAGGTGATTCTGGTCTGTTTTGAGGAGCCTTATTTGTTGGATGGGGAAAAATGAATAAGTTATTAAGTTAGTAATACAAATTCATTGTCAGGGTTTCTAGCATTCCCTGAGGCTAGACTCTGGTGCCAGCCACCTTCAGTGACAGACCTTTTTTGTGAGACATGATGGCTACAGTTAGATTGGGACAATCCTGGGACTGTAGGACTGGTGTGGCACTCCCGGGAGTGGGCCTTCCTGGCCCAGTCCTGGGCCAAACTTCACTTTTCACTGAAGGTCTTTCTGAGACTGTGATTACACTTAGACCCTTTGTCCAGAAAAATAGACGTATTCTCCAAACCAAGCACACAGTTTAGGGGTTCAGCAAATTGCTAACTCCACCCACAGTGGCAAGCAGTCTTTCAGATGTATAGATGATACAGCACTACCATACTGAGAGTTACCTAGGTATGGGAAGGCTGTATGGAGGCCTCAGTACTTCAGTGTTTTAAGATGGGCCTGGATCGATTGCTGGGTTCTATACCAGCCTCTTAGAACTGAGAGGTTGGCAGAACTGTCGTCTAGGTCTTGGTGTCTTGTCCCCTCTCCTAAGTCTGCTGCTTGTCACCCCAGAGAGAAACCTCACAAGACGCATTTTCTTAGAATCCTCATTAACCTCCTCAAGCAGCCTGATTTAATACATAGTGTGGGCTCAGAATCCCCTACAAGCTGTTCTCTGTTCCTGGTGCAGACTTTGGTCCTGCAGAGCGGAAACATGCCTGTTTCACTCCCTGTGGCACTGAGGCTGCCTAGGAGCACACATCTTCTCCACTAGCTGAGCTGAAGCATGTTCTCCCCACCCCAACATGGAGGGATTTCCATGGCAACTGATGCACGTATGGATGGATCTGTGGCTAAGTGCCACTGATTTGACCTATTCTCAGGCACAGTGGGACAACATAAATCCATTCACCTTTTCTGTTTTTCTGTGGTTTCATTTTGTGATTAGATACCAAATGCTCTTTCTACCTCTTGTGACCAATCTTGAGGTCATTAGCCTCTGCCCTAGCTACTAGTCACCCAGCAGTGAAAAGCTAAACTGATGGTCACCCTGCTCAAAGGACATCCTGTTGAAAAAGTCTACCACAGGGAGGAACTAAGAGTTTAAGAGTTAGATATTCTTTACTCCATAATGCATGGATTCCTGGACACATAGGCAAATTTGGCAAATCAGAATATATTTTTAGCACATCACAGGACGTGTAGAGCATAACGGAGCCATTTGTTAGTACTTATTTAAGCTCAAACTAATGCAACTCCTTCATGATCCTGTGTCTGAATGAGAATTTTTATTTATAATATTCACTTGTCTTTAAGTAGGGTATGTGTGCTTTGTGCTCTAAAGGTGCCAATTTTATTGTATTGTCAGGTTCCCCTAGCAAATGACGATGTCCCCAAAAGAACTAGAAAAAGCCCTCAAGTACTTGGAAAGCTAAGTGTCCATTAAAGTTTTCTATGCTATACTCAAGATTTTAGAGACCATTGGTGGTAGAGATGAGAGAGTTTTTACTTAAAGAGCTGGCAACGCTAAGGCATTTCCCTTCATCTCTCAGTGTCGCTGTGAAAGATGGAGCTAATATCACCTACTAGGGCACAAATGTGTTTGCAAGGGGCCTGACCCATTCACAGGGCCAGAGCTTTTGCTAACTCACTCATCTTCTGCAGGGACTTAAGGGGAAATTTTAGAGTAAATGCTAGGGTTAGTAACTAAAGAACAACCTTCATGAGACTTCTTTTGTATTTCTACATAAAGCATTAGCTTTCTTTTCTGCCAAATTAAACTCTTCCCTTTCATTGGCTTGAAATTCTCTCCCAAGGGCAGACTCTAAGCTATCGGACTCTGAATTCCAGGCCTGGGGAGATGACACAGATGTAGGTCTGAAGCACTCTTTTTCTTCTGGAAGTCTTTGCTCTTCTGGAACTCTCCTGAGCAATCACTTATCAGGTTCCTAGCCTCCTGGCTAATTTTTACACGTCATTCATCTGTATATGTTCATGGATCTATTGAAGTAAAAAAAAAAAAATCAAAACAAACTGTCCCCAGAAGATGCTGGCCTACCCTGAGACCAATGGGAGATTTCTATACTATTAATAACCAGTCAGTTAACCACCCCAGCACTGTGGAGGCTGCAGCTCCATCCATCATAACTCCTTCCATAACTCCTAACCTCCTTTATTGTACAGAGAAAGAGGCAGATCATTTAGTCATTTGCTTTTCTTCTAATTCAAAGTTCATTAGTCTAAGAAGATTTTAGATCACTTATCTGGGATTTCCAGGGTTACAGAGCATAGGTTATTTGCCTTCTGCTAAGCTCTTGGAAGCCATGTTTTGATGTGTGAAGAGAGAGAAACACACAGGCATCCTGATCCTTGCCAGTTGTAGAGTTCTCCCTCCTCTGGGCTCGTTAACGCATGGAGAAGCTGGGAGCCTGATTTGTCAACAAGCTTCCCTAGGATCTGGCAGAATGCCTCTGGCAGGACTGGCAGACACTTGTCAGCAGGAAGAGACAATTGTGTCCTTGTCACCTTTCTTTTCAGTCAGGGTCCTCACCTCTGGAGGTCTCCTGGTGAAGGAGGACATTTCCATGCCATCTCCGTCACCTGGGAACCAGGGCACTTTGGGCAAGTTCCACAACTTCACGGAATCTCAGCCTCTTTATAAAACGGGTACAAGTTGACTTTCTTGATGTAGGGGTGTATTTCATGTGTCTCTGTACATGTCTGTGTAAGTGTGGGTGAACATGGAGGACAGAAGTCAAGGTTAAGTGTCTTCCTCAATCCCTCTCCACTCTGTTTATTATTTTTGAGACAGAGTTTTTCACTGTTCCTGAAAGTCACTGATTGGCTGGCTTGTCCGTGAGTTCTAGAGATCATCCTTTCTCTGACTCCCAAGTGCTCAGGGATTACAGGCAAGTGCCACCAAGCTTGCCTTTTACATCCAAGGTGGGGATCCAAACAAAGGTCCTCAAGTGCCTTAAGGACCGAACCACCTCCCCAAATAATTATACTTTATTGCAGGGTTAGTTTTTTTAATTGAGAAAATATGGGTAGAGGATGCTCACCAATCAGGTTCTGACCCTATTTTTAGGGGTTTGTTCTAAATCCCTTTGGCTATTGACCACCTGCCCTCTTTAAAAAAAAAAACTCACAGGAAAAAATGTACTACAGAAAACCTTTCAAGCCAAGAGTTTGTGGGTCACCCCTCACCCCTTAAGAGTGAGTCTATTTTGGAAGACAATCAGGTGCTTCTAGAAGGGAGGCCAGGGACACATCAGCATGTTTTGTTTGAGCATCTTCACGCTGGTACACCCTTACTGTGGCAGGAGTGCGGAGTGCGGAGGCAGGGGTGAGAGTGGAATGCTGTTAGAAACATCTCCTTTCCCTTTGTATCTCCTGGGCAGGAACTTGTGTGTGAAACACGCCTCAATAGGGCCCCACCGTGTGTTGGCAGTGTATATGACGAGATCAATGCTATTTGCTATTTCAAAAAATATCGAAAGGATTAAATCGTCCTTATTCTTTAGCTCACATGCATATATGTGTGTGTGTGTACATATATACACTTTACATATACATGTAAGTATATATGTATATATATGTGTGTGTGTATATATCTGTATACATACAACACATACACATGTACTGTGTGTGAGCAAAACCCTCTATATTGCTTAAGGAGACAGTCTCTATTTTCCTGAAATCTATTAACAGAGATTAACCCTCAAGGATCTGTATCTTGGCTTTTTCATTCATTCTCATCGTTGAAAAGGCGATGCCTATTCATATTCTTTGGTCTCAACTTAAAAGGTGAATTGAAAGGCTTTTGTAAGAAAAATAAATCCACGTTCCTTTACAGGACAAAGCAGGGGCTGAAAATGACTGAGCCATTTACATTTGGAAAGATAATGGCTCTTCTTCAGCTTACCTGCCAAGACTTGAATTCACCCCAGACTCCATTCAACCTGGAGCAATCACTGTTACAGGCAGCTCCAGCTAGAGGGGAATGTGAAAGGTGTGTTCTCCTGAAAGCATTGATGCATTTCCCTCCTTCAAGCAATGCGAGAGAGATCGGACTGCTGACATCAGCGTGTGCTTTCCAGGGACACCTGCATCCACTTTCCTGAATTCTGAGAACTCGGGGGGGGGGGGGGGGGGGCGGGGGGGGGGGGGGGGGGCTTACTGCATTCTCACTTCATCCCTGGGCCTTTTGTTTAAAAAAAATGTCTGGAAGTTTCTAGAGCTTAAGTAGTCTGCCCGAGGCCCACCTAGACAGGAATGACAGGGAGGAGCTCACACTGAGCTGTGC